>NW_023642987.1:5000-7500 GCF_015228065.2 Penaeus monodon | reverse complement strand
TTGATGTTCCAAGTATACCTTCCATTTGTCTGTTCTCTGATCCAAGTCGCCCTCATCTGATCTCTTGGGCTAATTCCCAGCATCAACCCTCCATCCTTCTCTGGGCACTTATTAGTTTCCTCTCCAGTAATTTGGTTGTAGTCCATGTTTCTTATCCATAGGTCATAACTGGGAGGACGCATCGGTTAAAGACTTTTCTTTTTAAAAATAATGGCAAGGAGCCTCTTAGTATGTTACTGTGTCTGGCGAAGGCACTTCACCCTAGACTGACGCTTAATTTCCTCTTTGCTAGATGTGTTTGTCTGTACGAGTTGCCCTAGGTATATATACTTGTCCATTACCCCTGTACATGTTTCTGTTTGATTTGAACTCTACTGTTGAACAAAATCTTAGTTTTTTTTCTTTTTTCATCCTAAGTCGACTTTCAGACTTTCTCTATTCAGATCGTTTATTAGTTGCTGCATTCATTTGCAGATTCACTGACGAGAACAATATCATCTGCAAATCTTAGATTGTTTAGGTATTCGTCTATTATTTGATACCCTTTCCGTTCCATTCTAGCTTCTTGAACATTTCCTCAAAGTAAGCTGTAAACAGTTTTGATGAAGTGGTATCGCCTGTGTAACACTTTCTTTAATTGGCATTTTATCGGTTTCCATGTGGAGCCTGATGGTTCCTGTTCCATTTTTGTATATATACCTCTTCTACTCCCTACCTTCGAATAGCTTCTACTATTGCTGGTATTTGTAGAGAGTCAAATGCCTTTTCGTAATCGATGAATGCCATAGGGGTTTCCTATATTCGTTTATTTTTCTCTTAATTGGGAGAGCGTTTGAATGTGGTCTGTTGCGGAGAATCCACTGCCTGTTCTCTCGGCTGGTTAAAAATCCATACTGTCAGAGATGCAAGATGTAAAGACTTTTGTGAACAGTTTGTAAGTAACTGAGAGGAAGCTTATGGGTTGGTAGTTTTTAGATCCCATTTTTATGTATCAAAATAATTGTTGCATATTTCCAGGCTTTCAGAGTTTCTCCGTTGATAAGGCATTGCTAAAAAGATTTGGGTAGTTTATCTGTTGCAATTTCATCTGCATCTATTATTATCTATCTTCACCGATGATTTCCCTCTTTTCATGCCTTTAAATGCTCTTTTTATTTCTTTGTGAAAGTTAGGTACGTCTCTCTTTACCGCGTTCGTTTCTATCCGTGGCTGTTCATTTGAGTATAGATCCCTGTAAAAGTCTTCCACTACTTATGAATTCATTCTTATTATGTCACACACACACACACACACATATATATGTATGAATGTATATATATGTGTGTGTGTAATCAGTAATATATTAGTGTTTTCTTTATATATATATATATATATATATATATATATATATATATATATATATATATATATAGAAAATGTCACGATATTTACAAGTAGTCCTTTGTCACACAACATATTTTAGAGATATGCAAGACTACAGCCTCCACTGCCGGGCCCCCCCCCCCCCCCCCCCCCCCCCCCCGTTCACTGCCTGGCCTGCCGAACCGCCGTTCACTGCCGGGCCCTGCCGCCCCCACCGTTCCACTGCCTGGCCTGCCGCCCCCGCCGTTCACTGCCTGGCCTGCCGCCCCGCCGTTCACTGCCTGGCCTGCCCCCCCCGCCGTTCACTGCCTGGCCTGCCGCCCCCCCGTTCACTGCCTGGCCTGCCGCCCCCGACGCATCAGCATGACCAGGATGATGGGCGAGAGGATGACGCGGACGAACGACTGGAAAGGGGATGAAGGACATGGTGCTCCAGATGGACACCTCCTGGTAGCGGATGAACTTGAACAGGCCTGGGCCACCATCTCCAGCAGCGCACCCCAAAGTGGCACCATGCAGGTCAGCAGGGTGGCGCGGTTCCTCTGTGCGGGAGGCGAGAGAGAGCGCTTTTAAAACGGGGAGACGTTTTCCGGATGAGGGGCTGTGGGAGCGATGCCACGAGTCTCGCCGCACGCGCGCGTCGGGCGGCGGAGGGAAGAGCGCGCAGGCGGACACGGCGGGGAGGCCCTGGCCCTGGTCCGGCTCTTCCCTTCGTCGCCCTCGCGCAGGGCCCGGTCAGCACGGACCCTCGACTCACCTGCATGATTCGGCGGCGGTGCGGGACCTTGGACTTGTACTGCATGGCGAGGATGAACACGTACAGCAGGAGGGTGATGCCGATGACGAGGAAGGTGAGCGTGGTGATCATGTTGCCCGTGAGCAGCGGGGTCCGTAGATGCCGATGCAGAGGTACAGCAGAACAGCGACCAGATCTCCTGCTGGTAGACGACGACGGCGCAGAAGATGGCGAAGACGGCCCAGCCGACGGCGATGCTGGCCTGCAGCACGGCCGGGTGGAGGTGGTGGATGTACAGCGGGAAGATGACGTACATGCAGCGCGTGAAGGCGATCATCATGAGCGTGAAGAAGAAACTCAGGTAGGAGGCGATGACGGTGGTGAGGAGGCCGCGGCACACCG
>NW_023642986.1:0-9492 GCF_015228065.2 Penaeus monodon | reverse complement strand
GAAGAGTGTCCATGCTACTTAACACGATTCTGGAAGAGACTAATGTGTAACAGTTAGAAGAAGGACGCTGGTTGTCGACTGTTCCAAACCATCAACTTTCTTCCTAAAACGTTTTACTGCCACTACATTAAAATTCTCTAGTTCCTCTAACAGTTTCTCCTCAGAATACCTCATCAGGTCTCGGGAAAAGACAATTCCCTTACACTGATTGAGGGTTTTGTGAGGAGAGCATGAAACTTGAGCCCCAGGAATGTACATATTGCACGCAGACGGTCACTCTCGTCTGGTGACGAAAACCTCAACTATCAGGCTACCATCTCGCTGTGGGGTGATACGAGGATCACGTTGACATACTTCAACTATTTTCCGATGAACCTCGAAGATGTCAAGATCCATGATTGATACACCATCAATGGTCTTCACTACCAGGTACTTACTATATGAAATGCTTTCATATTTACCAGGTAAGATCTCCTTAGTGGATTGAGGAGGACTTTTCCCCTTCTTACCTGGTTTGGGAGCCCGGGAACCATTACGATTCCCATTCTTGCCCTTTGGAAACTGAAAAGGTTCCAGAGTGACAACGTGTGATTTTCCAGAGAGAATGGTCGAGGGATTGCGCAGGTCGTCAGGGAGAGAGCTAGATCTTTGTAAATTTGTAGTACTCATACAAATTTGAATTCTTCATTTCCTCACCCCCCCACCCACCATGGAGTCCAACGAGGGGAAGCTATAGTTGGGTTCAAAATCTCCCAACAGCCACAGGGGTAATGAGGAAATATACGCAGCCACTATCACAGTACTGATGGCAGTCGCGGGACCTATGCGCTACCGACTGAATAGTGCCTGCTTGACCCTAGCCATATTTGACCAGCTGATTGACTTGACCGGGCCTTGATCAAACCACCCGTCTAACCAGAATAAAGGACCAAAGAGGTGTGTTGCTAGCTGCAGGGCGCAGCGTGCAGCATCGCTCAACCTCCAGGACTCCTGTCTCCTGGTAATACAGGATGCCACGCACGGCAAACACACGTGGGAGAGTTCTCCCTAGTCCAAGATGGAATGAACCAGGGGTGGGTACACCATCCCCTCTCATAGGCCTTGGTGCACCAGGAAGCCATTTTGTCTCATCCCTCACTGGTGACCCCTCCAGTATGGGTACCCCTCTGGTCCGGCTCACCAGATCATTGGGACCTCAAGCCCCCCCACCGCGGCAAGGCGGCTTCCGTTAGGGGGGTGTTGGTAGTGAAGTCGGAGATCAACGGGGGAGCCAGCAGGCTCCCCAGTCGGCTAAGGACTGGGCAGTCCTTGTGGTGCTGCTGCTGTTGTCTGCTCTGCTAGAGGATCGGAATGCTGATCTCGTTTTTCGGCTCTGCGGCTTAAATACACTAGTGCTGTGTAAGCGCGCAGGGAACGAGGGGAGCCCGCTGTCCAATGAGCGCGGACATGGCTGTGGACCTGTGTGACCCAACCTGGGTAACTATGCTGAACTCCAGGTTGCGGGGTCGTGCTGCTACACTGTCATGGTGGACGCACGGGCACACTCCTACTCCCTTAGTCTGTTCAACATCAGCAGCTGAAGAAGAAGGACCTCTCCTCCCCTCTCTCCCTGCGGTGAATCGGTCCTTAATTGGACGATTCAGAGAGAAGGGAGGATCGGTTCCGGCAAGGGTGGCGGACGGGGCGCAGCGGGTGGAGCCGAGCAACGCCAAGAGAGTCACCATGATCCCTCGATCGTGTGGCTTTGCATGGGCATATTAAAGAGATGCACCGCGCCCGGTCCCATGCAATCTCGGCCTCGGCTCTTCCGCGCTACTGGACGGTGACGCGCACCCCATTGTTTGATGCCACGATGCTATGTGCTTGCATGTAGCTTCGTGCCCTCCTAGCCTACTCTTTCCTATACGAATTTTCGGCATTAGGATAACTCTGTGCACACCTTCTGGTGAACTGGACCCATCTTAGGGCGCGTGCTCGGACTGTGGCAGACCTTTACCTCCCGCAGGGGAGGGTGTGTCTGGGGGCCTTAGAAGGCCTGCTTTACGGTGTGAATAGAGTTGCCATTCTTTTGTTAGGGACTGGTCTGGCAGACCATCTGATGACTGCCACTCTTTTTCTTTCGAATAGGGCGATAGGCAGGTAGAGCCCCCTTGTCAGGCCTTCAGCCAGGTTCTGTCTAATAGCAGCTGCTAGACAGAACATCAAGTTCCCGTCCCGTCTTTCTCCCTCACTGTGATGAAATAGTCTGTGGTTGGCTATTTCAGAGGGATGAAGGAACTTACTGGAACAGGTACAGGTCCCCTCTACTCTCACTGAGGTGAAACTTTGGGTGTTTCAGAGAGAAGAGGGATTCACGTTAAACCCACCCTGCCAAAAGAACTGCCTGGAAAAAAGTCAGCTCCTCTCCCTCACTGTGATGGAAACAGTCTGTGGTTGGCTGTTTTCAGAGGGACGAAGGAGCTTACTGGAACAGGTACAGGACCCCCCTTCTCTCACTAAGGTGAAACATCCTTTGGATGTTTCAGAGAGAAGAGGGATTCACCTTAAAAACCGTCCTGCCATAGGAACCTCCTGGAAAAATGTTAATTTCTCTCCCTCACTGTGGTGAAACAGTCTGTGGCCGGCTGTTTTCAGAGGGATGAAGGAACTGACAGGAACAGGTGCAGGACCCCCCTCTTTTCTCAATGAGGTGAAACAACCTTTGGGCGTTTCAGAGAAAAGAGGGATTCACTTTGAAAAAGGGTACAGGTCCTCTCTGAGGAATGGAGAGGAACTGCCTGGAAAAAGTGAAAGAGCTCCCTTCCTCACTGAGGGAGGAGCAGAAGTGTTCCCATCAATGATGTCCTGTAGGTGGAAGGACATCCCCTCTGGGATACTCCCAGAGGTTGTCACCTACCCACGTGTTTGCCGTGCGTGGCATCCTTGTGAGCTGGGAGACGGGAGTCCTGGAGGTTGAGCGATGCCGTGCACGAGTACGCCCTGCGGCTAGCAACACGCCTCTTTGGTCCTCTATTCTGGCAAGACAGGCGGCCTGATCCAGGCCCAGTCAGGTCAATCGGCTGGTCTCCCTCGGGAGGCTAGGGTCAAGCAGTCATGCTGCCGTTGGTACCCACACCGTCCGTGCGTACCAGTGCAATCGGCTAATTGGCTGCGTATATCCACTCATCACCCCTGTTGCTGTTAGACATTTGTTCTAGCACTCAGCTTCTCCTTGTTGGACTCCGTGGTGGGTGGGGGCGTGAGTGGATGAAGCACTGCCAAGTACATGGAAAACCAAAACCAAAATCCCCCTCACACAGACCTTACTGTTGACGACCCGTGCAAGGCCCAGACCACGGCAGCCACCCTGAAGCCTTACGTGCCTCCGGGTGGCAAAAGAAAACCCCGAGCACAGGATGACACTGTCATGCCTGCTGCCAAGATGGACAAGACGGAAAAATCATGTACAAACATGTCTGTCCACCCCACTGACTGAATCAGGAGCACCAGCTGAACCAGCCGAAACAGCTGGTGCCTCCACGAGCAAGCCCCAAAACCGAAAGGGCGGACCGAAAAGGCCGAGGCCGGAGGAACGACTCTGATGGCGAGTCTGGACCCCAAGGCGTTTCCGCAATTCAAGGTCCCCGTCAAACCCGAAGGCTTCGACAATGCCTACCAAATGGTAAGGGCATTGGAGAGCCAGCGCAAAATCCGGCTGTCGATCCGGGTTGCGCGAGATCAGGGCATGATCATCATGCCCAAAGATCAAGCCACCCTTTGTTTCCTGCAGGAAACAAAGGAGCTAAAAGATGGGAGGAAAGTGAGCCTCTCGCCACTGAATCCCAAGGAAAAGAGAGTCATGATGGTGCTACTTGGCTTCTCAGTCTCATACGATGTGGAGGTGATAGCATCACACCCACAGGTCGTGGAGGCTTCCCGATTGACGTAGGGGAAGACTCCAACCAGGCAAGTCCTGGTGACCATGAAAGGTACCCCAACCTCCACCCTTGATCTGGGTAACTGGGGTACCTATCACCTATGCACTTATGTGCCTGAACCACTCCGGTGTTTCAAGTGCCAGAAGTACGGACACCACCAGGCTAACTGCACAGCCAAGCCAAAATGTGGTGTCTGTAGCAAGGCACACAATACCGAGGTGTGCATCAAGGCACATAAAGAAGAAAAGAAGGACACAACAACCAAATGTCCTAACTGTGCCAAGAGGCATCACGCCTGGAGCCTGGCTTGCTCTGTCAGGAAAGAGGCGGCCCTCAAACGGCAAGAGATTGCTAAGAAGCGACCAGACTTTGTACCTGCCCCCCCAGGCACCTACGTCTGGAGGAGGAACAAAAGCGAAAAGGCCTCCCGACCTCCTAAGAGGAAGGAAGCTGCCCCCAGCCGAAACCGGAGATCTCCGACAATCAGGAGTTCCCCCAAGTAAAGCAAGTGCAGAGGAACCACAGGAAGAAAGGTTCCAACAGCACCACACGGTCCTCCCCAGACCCAGAAGACATGTTCTTCGACGAGGGGGACATGTCGATCCTGATCACTGCTGTAGTCACAGCAGTGGCAGTATCCTTGTCCAGGACCAAGGAAGAGGCGGATAAGGCAGTCGACGTTGCCATGACGACATTCAAACAGACTGTGAAAAGCATAAAAGGAAGGAAGATGGAGAGGGCCAAATCAGCCCAATCCTCTCCCTCACCCCAGGTCGAGACTCCCCTCCCCACTCCAACCCAGGCTATGCCCTCACAGGCAGAGCCTAACCAGGCTGATTCAGTGCCACAAGCCGAATCAGAAGAAGCTGAGCCTGCCCAGGCAAGGCCAGCCAATGCACAGAAACAGCCTGGCCAGAGAAAAAGCCAAACACGAAAAGTCAGAGCTACCAAAGGCTCTCCACCCCCCAGTGGATCCAGGGATAGCCTGTCAGCCGAAGGAGACCCCTCAAGCAGTGAGGATCTCACAATGGAGTTGTCAGACTCCGACCGTCAATCCGAATATGACGATGTCTCTGATGTAACTATCAATTCGTAACATCATGGCACGCAATCTAACTATTCTGCAGTGGAACATCTGTGGCTTCTCCTCAAGGAGTGCCATCCTCAATAGTGCGATCAAGGAGCATTGACATCGTCATGCTCCAGGAGACATTATCAGCGGAAGCTGTTCGCTTCTCCGGGTATCACGTCTACGCGCTGCCACGTTCCGATGGCAAAAGAGGCCTGATGACCCTGGTGAAAGCAACAATTCCCTGCTCCGCAATAGCCGATGGACCGCACTGTGGAGATGTTGAATCTCTTGCCATCGAGATTCAACTGGCCGGGGGACCCCTGAAATTGTACAATGTGTACAGCCGGCCACACTGTAGTAGCTTAGACATCAGCCAGGTATGTGCTTCCGCAGAACACGACCGAGTGATCATAGGGGGAGACTTCAATGCACACCACCCCATCCTGGCTCCCTGCAGGGCACCGGATGCGGCTGGGCCCTCACATAGCCAAACGTGCTTGAGACATTCCCCGAGATCGCTCTCCTCAACAGCCAGGAGCCAACGCATGTGAGAGGAGGGGTCCTAGACCTCACCCTGGCCACTGCGACTCTGGTGGAGAGGATTGGCTGGCGTGTCGATGAGACCGTCACTAGTGACCATTATGGCACTATAACAACCCTCATGGATAGTGGCCCAGCCGAAATACCACGACCGAATCCAAGATGGAAAACAGACATGGCCAACTGGCAGGCGTTCAGAGCGCCTTGGCCCGCTGTCTGAGAAGCAATGAACCCACACAGAGCGAAAATGTGGAAGTGCTACAAGCCAGACTTGTAAATGCCATTGATGAGGCAGCCTGACTGACCATACCCAAAACTCGGCCTGGGTCCAGGAGTCACAAGGATGCCTGGTACTTCAATGACGAGATTAGGGAGGTCAACCACAGGGTAAATATGTGCCGAAAACATTTCCGAAGGCAAAGAACCCCGACAACCTAGCCCTCCTAAGGGAGGCTGTCAGGACGCCAAGGAAAACTGCTAGCAGAGTGAGGCAGGAAAAGTGGCTGGAATGGTGTGAGTCTCGATCACCGTACCACCCTCTCAGAGCTATGGCAACGGGTCAAGCGAGCCACCAGCCGCTCAGCCCCGAGATGCACGCACCACGACCCCCCAGTCTGCCAGCCGAACTGAGGGCAAGACAAGAACACCTACAACCAGACAGACTTGCTCATATCAGAGAAAGGGCAGCCGAACCCGATAACTCAGACGTTATCTTTTCTCTGAGGGAACTAAGAGATGCATATAAAGCCAGTTTTCAACTCAGCCCCGGGCGATGACGGGATCTCGTACCCCATCATCTCCCGCCTGGGACTGGTAGGTGAGCTTGCATTTCTGCAACTCATCAACAAGTCCTGGGAAACTTCCACTCTATCCCAGAGCTGGAAGAGGGCTACCATAGTTCCCATCCCTAAACCAAAGGAACCGGGGAAGTACCGCCCCATCTCTCTCCTCAGCTGTCTGGCCAAGAACTGCCGAGAGGATGGTACTGAACCGGCTCCAATGGAAAATGGGACCCCACACGAACACCTCCACGGGTTCACCAGGGGCATGAGCACAGCGCACAGCATAGCCACGCTCTTGAGCACAATAAACACAGGCACATCTGTGGTAGTATTCCTTGACCTAGAGAAGGCTTTCGAATTGGCAAGTCCTCTTGCCATTCAGGAGAGCCTGATCCAAAAAGGAATCAGAGGTAAGCTCTTGGCTTGGATAGGTGACTACTTTAGGAATAGAACAGCCAGAGTCAAATTCCAAGGTCACCTATCACAGCACATGCCACTAGAAAATGGAACGCCACAGGGTGGGGTTCTCAGTCCAGCCCTTTTTAACACACTAATGTCCTGTATCCTCAACATAAACCTCCCAGTGGGGTGCAAGATCATCTCCTATGCAGACGATCTTGCTATCATCTCAACTGGAGCACACTGCCTAAACAAAGCCCAGCATTGTCTGGACTTGGTATCCGAGGAGTGTTGCAGGACAGGACTAAAGATCTCTGCAGCCAAATCCAAAGCCATGGCTCTGAGACAGAGGGGTTCAAGGCACAAGTCTGAAAATCCAGGGAATGGACTTGGAGTGGGTTCATGACTACCTCTACCTTGGGGTAAGGATAGACCGGACCCTCTCCTTCCGCCAGGAGGTCCAGTACCTGCTTGACCGAACAAAGGCAAGACTGTCTGTCATGAGAGCAATGAGTGGAAGACGCATAGGGGCCAGACACAGAGTACTAAGATCATTCTACGTACATGCTGTCAGGCCATTGTAGACTATGCCTCCCTCGCTCTGATTGGCATTAAGAAAAAATATAAAGACCGATTGGAGACAGTCCAAAACGAAGCCGCCAGGGTCATTCTGGGTGCCCCAAGGTGGGCGAAGGTCCTCAACCTCCCAGCGGAGACAAACCTTTTCCCTTGGCCTCACGAATTGATCTAACGGCAGCACAATTCTTATCAAATGTCATCCAGGCTCCCAGGAACACAAGCCTAAGACACAAAATAGTCAGACGCCTAGAACAAGATAACGAGCTGTTTGCAAACAACTCCTGGCTGTCTCACACAGCCAAGGTGCTAATACGCCATCAGCTCAAAGAACCGCTACTGGCCAAGGGCATGGACTCCCCACACCCTGACTTTGTCGAAGCTCCGCCGTGGGCACAAACCTCGATAGAGTTCTCGGTCATGAGACTGGCAAGCAAAAAGAATGAATATTGTACGCCTAGCCTAAAGGCAGAAACCCAGAGGGTCATTGCAACCATCACCCCTCCGGTGAGCAGAACATATTACACGGATGGATTGGTCGATCCCTTGACCCACACTGCAGGCGCCGGCTTCGCAGCAAGGGATGCCACAATATCCATGAGGGTAACAGACAACGCCTCCTTGCTACAGGCAGAGGCAGTTGCTCACGCGTCCGTGAGGGAAGGACACGTGGTCATACACACAGACTCCAAAGGAGCCGTCGACTGTCTTTAGCAGCGCTCACCCACTGACATCTACCTCCTGACAACCATCCGCACACTAGCACAGAGGATTCTTGCTCAGGGTAGAAGAATTATCATAAACTGGGTTCCCAGCCATATAGGGATCAGAGGCAATGAGCTTGCTGACAGATTAGCCGAAATCGGCCGGGGTATGCCCCCTAATCCCATGATAATACATCAGAGCCGAAAATTACTTAGGAGGAAGTGTACGGTGACGGCCAACTCCTTCCTCCTGCAGCTTCACAGAGAGGAAGCGAGATATTCCCCCTCGGCCAGCTGGTACTCAGATGCCACAGGCTATGAACCACTGGCACTCTCTGAAATAAACAACAGAGGTACCGAAGTCATTCTGCACAGAATGCGCCTAGGTTACCACTGTGCATGGCAGATTATACAAACCATAGAACGTGAAGAGAGGTGTTGCATGCATTGCGGCGAGCCGAACGCCACACTGGTACATTACTTGGAGAATTGCGTGCACACGCAATTCCTAAGACAAACCCCACAGAACACAGCCGTCGTGCTGGTAAAGAGATTATGCGAGATGCTTACACCACGGCTACAGGAGCGCCTGCTGGCAATCCCACCGCCACGGTAAGCACCGAGTGTCAGACCAACAAATGAGACAGCCATAAAAAGCTGACACAGGCCGGGCCATAAGTGAAAGGCCCGGGCGAAGCCAGAACTTCGCAAATCTCAAGCAAGCAAGCAAGAAAGTCTGTTCAAGTGATACACCTTAGGGTGGCCACTGGAGGGACAGGGAGTTTTGAAGTGGACCCACAGGGTAGCCACAACCAGCCTATGGTCGGTGCCACAGAACTCGGCACTCCGGTAAACCCTGCAGTTCTGGAGGATCCTCCATCGCGTGCTAACAAGAATGTGGTCGATCTCCTTAGCCACTGCACCGTATCGCTGTACCATGTCCAGCGATGTGGGTTGGAGCGCTGGTACCAGGAGCCAGAGATCCTCATTTTCTGGGACCTAGCAAAGTCCCAGAGAAGGAGGCTATTCTCGCTGCTGGGATTAGCTCCCGAGCCCTGGGGGCCGACAGACATCTCATAGCCAGCTATTGTCCTCATTATTTCTCATTAATATGTTATTATTATTATTATTATTATTAAGATTGTTATAAACAAAATTATTATGAGTGTTATTAATAAAAAAAATATTTTTTATTAATATTAATTCTACTATCAATAATTTATTATTATAGATTCTATTATTATTATTATCCTTATTATCGTTGTTGTAGTGTACCCTGAGGTCCACCTGGCTTTTAATATATATATATATATATATATATATATATATATATATATATATTATATATATATATATATAATTACTTATATATATATATAATATATATATATATATATATATATTACGTATATTTTTATATATATATATTTGTGTGTTTATATTTATATATATATATATATATATTAGATATATATATATATAATACATACACACACACACAC
>NW_023642985.1:0-9493 GCF_015228065.2 Penaeus monodon | reverse complement strand
GGGGTCACCTTAACCTCTGGAGCCTTGCCTGTGGCTCCAAAGACCTTTTGGGGGGGGGGTTTTTCCTAAATAGCCCCTCATCCTACTCCGTTTCTGGTGGAAAAACTCACCAGGGGCAGTGTCAGAAATTTTGGGGACTGAGTTTTAGGGGAAGTGGCAAGTTGTGCGTAAGAAGCATTGGAGGGCAAGGGTTGTGGGAAGGGGGATGGGTAAACCCCGAAGCAAAGAACCCCCCTGGCTGTCAAACCCACACGGCACGTCGTTTTGCCTCGGGAAAAACTAACTTTCTCCTTGTTCCTTTTTTACCAATATTTCCTTTTAAAATTTGACCTTTTACTTTGCTTTGAAATGCTTCAGGAGCTTCTTTGCAGTTGTAACAGATTTTGGGCCGGGAAACAGTTTTCCTCTCCTTGGACCTTTTTTCCCACTTTTCCAACCCTCTTGGTTGTCCTTTTTTTTAAAACGGCAAGAGTTGGCTCCATCCCCAAACCCTTGGCAGTGGAAGCCCAATGGGGTTGGGAAATTGGGCTTTCCCTTTGGTGGTCCATGCTAACTTAACCGATTCGGAAGGACTAATGGTTAAAATTAAAGAAGAGCTGGTGTCGACTGTTCCAAATCTCAACTTTTTCCCAAAAACGTTTACTCCCCCTACAAAAAATTTTCTCTATTCCTCTAACAGTTTCTCCTCAAAATACTCATCATCTCGGAAAAGACAATTCCCTTCCCCCTGATTGATTTTTTGGAGGAAGCATAAAACTTGAGCCCCAGGAATTTTTGATATCGCACCAGAGGGTCACTCCCTGGTGATAAAACCTAAACTACGGTACCATCTGCTTGGGGGATGCGAGTCCTTTTAAAACTTCAACTATTTTTGATGAACCTAAAAAATTTTTGAGGAGGACTTTTCCCCTTCTTACCGGTTTGGACCCCCAGAACCTTACACCCCCTTCTTCCCCTTTTGGAAGCGGGAAAGGTTTTTCCAAAAGTGACAACGTGTGATTTTCCAGGAAAATGGTCAGGGATTGTGCGGGGTCGCAGGGAGAGAGCTAGATCTTTGAAAATTTTGAGTCCCATACAAAATTAAATTCTTCATTTCCTCACCCCCCCACCCCCATGGGTCCAACAGGGAACTAATATTGGGGTTAAAAAATCTCCAACAGCCACGGGGAAATAGGAAATATACACACCACTTTTACAGTACTGATGGCAGTCGGGGGAAACCTTGCGCTCCCAACTAAATACCCTGCTTCCCCCTACCCATTTTTGACCACCGATTGATTGACCGCCCTTGATCAAGCCACCCTCAAAACCGAAAAAAGGACCAAAGAGGTGTTTTTGCAGCTTCTTGGTAATACGGGATGCATGCAGGCAAACACACGGGGAGATTTTCTCCTGGTCCAAGTGGAATGAATCAGGTGGGTACACCACCCCCTCTCAAGGCCTTGGTGCACGAGGATTTGGAATTTGGGGTCCTTCACCGTTCCGCCCATTACCCTTTCCCCCGCCCATCTCCCACAAAGGAATGTCTTTCTATCGGGTTCAAGGATCACCCAAAAACGGGTTGCCGTTCTGCTGGGGGGTCTTTTGGGGGAGATCTTTAATGGGGTGGCAGGGGCATATTTCGGAGATGACGGTCCTTGGGGGTGTTTGCTGTTGCTTGATTGGGGTTTCAGGGACGGGATTAAGGGTTTTTGGGGTGTTTGGGGAGTTTGCTAAATCTGGTGTCAGAGCTTGGACTGGAAGCTGTTTTTATTGTTTTTTTTCTGCTGGGGGGGGGGGGGGTTGGACCACCTTTAGGATTCCCGGAGTCAGCTTCCCCCAGGCGAGCTCTGGGAGGTTTTTCTCCTCAAAGTTCCCCCGGCGTTTCCCTGTAGCCCCGTTCAGGATTTTAATTTTGCGGGTGAAAGCAACAACCTACCAATTTCCTTGACAGGTTTTTAGGGAGGGCAAGGTGCACCTGGGTTCTACTTTCGCTTTTTTTTTTATTTTCCCCGTGTTGGCGGCCTAGTTGATAAGGGGGTTTTCCGGCATTTGGGCTTGTGGTCTTCTGGCTCTACTTTCAGCGGGTTTAAACCTCTTTCTCTTTCTCCCTCTCTTTTTCTTTTTTTTGGGGGGTGTTTTTTGCGTCTTTCCCGGGTGGCAGCTGTTGGGAAAAGGGCGGTGTATCCCGCCACAGTTAGGCATTTTTTAAATTTTGGGACATGTGCAATTGGGGCCACCGGTCCCATTCGGGGCATCGTTTTTTTTTTTCCCCTTTTCAGGTGGCTTCAGGTGTCCATAACATAAAAATTTATGCACTGTCTCACGGGGGGAAATCGTTAAATTCAATTTGCCACGGGGCCCCATATACTTGAAAGAAAATGCCCCTCTTCCTTTTTTTTATTTGCCTAGGCAGGTCGGCAAATTTACTTTTTATCATGTAGATGGTCTTCATGACGTGGATTTTTCCACTTTTTTCGTGGGGGCGAAATTTTGTCTCATTGGGGGGTCGGCATTTTCCTCATTGACAACCTGTCTGTCTAGTTTTTAAAGACAGGGTGAGCTTGCTCGCATGTTAGTGGAAAAATCGGCTTAAACCCAAATTTGCCGTTTAGTCTGTTCGCGAGAGAAGAGATTCTCTGCCCTTTCGCTTCTATTAAAGCACAACCCTCATGGGGAGGGTAGTACCGAAATACTCTGTTTCGGCCTAAAGAGGCCTCGGGGGAGGGAGTTTGGCGGCTCGGGGAGGGGGCCCCCATTTACATTAAACTCTATTTAGCCAGGTTCGGTTGCAAAAGGGCTCAGAGGGAGATGGGTGGCGGATCGGGAGGTGATGGAGAGGAGGGAAAATATTTTTTGAGAGAGAAATACAAAGTCACCCCCGGGTGCTGGGCCTCCCTCTACAGTTCCTTTTTGGGAAAGAGAGCTGGGGTCTGGGGAGGGTGTTATATTCCCCTTTTACCGTCGTATCGATAAGAAAAAAAAAAGCCAAAGGCAGGGAAGGCAAAAAATCTCTGAAAAAAGAGGAAATTTGCAGTCATTTACTTAGTAGAGAGGTCAAAATAGCAAAAGGTTCGCGGGGGCGATTGAACCCCGGCAGACCAGGGTGGCTCGTGCCTTTTAGTTTCTGTTTCTACTATTTTTTCTCTCGGATTGATTTGGTGTCGGGGGCCACTGCAAAATTTTCGGTGGGGACCTTTTTTTGCCGCGCCGATGAAAAAACCCCGAACCCTCTTCCCCAAGGTACGACCAAATCGGGAAGGCCTTCCCCGCCTCTGAGTGAGGTAAAAATCGGCGATGGTCCAGAGTAATCTCGCAGTTTTGACAATATATAAAATGAAATCTATATAAGATATATAAAAAATATTTTTATATATATTTTATATATAATTTTATATATATATATTATATTATATATATATAATAATATAATATTATATATATATATAATATATATAATTAATAAATTATAAAATATTTTAATTATATATATATATTTAAAATATATATAAATTTTAAAATTTTTTAAAAATATATATTATAATATGTATATGTTGTATGTATGTATGTATGTATCATCTATCTATACTTTATCATCTTCTATCTATCATCTATCTATCTATCATCTATTTATTATTTATAATTTATATCTGTTTTATATATTTATAAAATTTAAATTTTAAAAATTTTATATTTTTTAAAATATTTATATATTTAATATATTATTATATATATTTATAATATATTATAATAAAATATATATATTAAAATTTATGTTAATTTATATGTATATATATAATATATATATATTATAATATATAAATATATATATATAATTTTATATATTTTATATATGTAGCAGATGTATGGGTGTATATAGTACATACACACATATAAACTTTTTTACCACACACACCACACCCACACCACACACACACACACACACACACCAAAACACACACACACAAAACACACATAAACACCACCCACACACACACAAACACACACACACACACAAAAACCACACCCCACACACACACCACACACACACACACACACACACACCACACCACACACACACACAGATAATATATTATATTTATATATATTTATATATATTTAAAATATATAAAAATACACACACACACACACACACACACACCCCACCCCAACACCACACACACCCCCCACACCACACAAAAAAAAAAAAAAAAAAAAAACAAAAAAAAATAAAAAAACTATTTATATAATTTTATAATATATATATATTATATATATATTATATAATAATATTAATATTCAGTAAAACACCGGCCCTATACGAAGAGGTCGTGGGGTGCCCGTCCCCGGGTCCCCTCTTCCCTTTACACCCAACCCTTTTACTTCAATACAGAAAGTTGTAAAAGGATTTTCATGAACATTTGGTGCTCATATAATCCGAAAGTCATGACATACAAATTGATGTGAAAATGTTATGCTTGTAAGGAATTTGAAAAACCTCTAGAGTCCCAAAACTCTGTGGAAACCGTTAGATTTGGGGCCCTCGTTGCCCCGAGCGCTATATGTCCCCGTCCGAGGCGGGCGAGCCGGCAGGCAAGGCGCTGCGGTCCCCCCCCGGGGGGGGATACCGCAATGTAAACACTGGGGGGAAGACCTGGTAACTATTCCCCCCCTCCCCGGTTGAAGAATGCGCTTCACCTTTTAGTTTAATGGATAGTTTACAAAATCCTTCCTGCAAACGGGCGCGCTGAAGGTGACCCCACGCCCTGGGGGGCGACGCTGAGGAGGAAGTGACGGTTACTTTAGGGAAGCGAAACAAAGAAAAAAAAACCCAACAATCCCGGGTAACACCAGGCCCAAAGAAAAATTTACGCCGCCTCCCCTTTCCCCTAAAGGGCACAACGAAATCAAAAAAAAAAAGGCTCAGGACCTCGGCAACGACCCTCGGCCCCGGGGGGAAAATCCCTTCGCCCTTGTGCGGGGGCCCTCTCCCCCGTAGGTGTAGTCCCCGCCGCACAAAAATACATTGATGACTTTTTAAAAAGGATCATTTGAGGTTTTACATTAAAACTAGAAATGACCACAAAAACGAAAAAAATATGACGAATCCTTTGTGCAACTACAAAAAGGGATCTCGATCTAAAAAATGCGTATGCACTCAAAGGTTCACTGGGCCCCATAAGAGGCACAATGATGGGAAACCCTAAACCACTCCGCATAATAGGGAAAAGGAGAGAAACCCCCAGTACTACACTTTTTTGGGCAATACATGCCCCCAGCACGTGGGGCCGTGGAGGCCCTTGATCTATATAACTCTAGGAAGTGACCTGTAGTAAGTATTGCAAGGGCAAGGCACGCTGGCGCATGTGGCGACCAACATTGCCAAGGAGGGGCCCTCGCAGTGGCAGAACGAGAGAGTACTGCAGATGCACCGTTTTTTGCCTATCAGCTTCGGGTTGGGATGACAGGTGTACTGCCGGCACGGGGGGTCCCCCGGCCCCCCCCCTGCCCTGTCCCCCCCCCCCTCCACCTCCTGGGGTCCCAAAACCCCGACCGCGATGACCAGCGCGGCCCCCCCAACCTAACCTGACCAGCTGCCGGGGACCCCCCGACCCCCCCTGTGTGACGTCACCAGCCGCGAGATTTCCGGGCTCCGGCGAGTGGGAGTGAAGGGGCCACCGAATACCGACAAGGAAAACGCAGCTGTGGGAAAATGGACAAAAGATGCTGATCCTCAAGCGTGAGACAACGCCCCCCCCTCCTCCCCAGGCGACAGCCGTCCCCCACCCTCAGGCAGAGATGATCGCAGGACTGGCGGGGGAATCCCCCCAAAACCCCGTGACAGAATGACTCACGCCACTGACCAAGGAAAACGTATATGTGTTTGAATTTTAAAGGAAAATCAAGCTCTGAAACTAAAAACAAAATTTAAATTTAATGAAAAAACGACGCGGGGCGGGGAAAGGGAAAAAAAATAAAAGTGACTGTCTTTGTCGAGTACTAGTCTCCCATTTGATAAAAGAACGACGAGGAGAATCGTGTCAACCGCCAGTGTTGATAACCAGGTGGTTCAGCGCTGACAGCGCCCGAACAAAATCAGATCCGGGGACGTCGAGCCGTGACAAAAACCTCAGGTGCATCTGAAACAACAACGGAAGGGACTTGCTGAAAAAGGGGAACAAAGCTAAGCCCAAAATGTTTGAAATGGAAAAAAGAAATTTTCTTTTTACGACTCCATCTAAAATGAAACCAAATATAAAGTTTTTTTTAGTGAATTTTTAATTAGAAGATATAACAGCATGAAGTACGGTTGCCCACAAACATATTCACAATGATAAAAGCACAATCAAATTTACATCATGGAATATGCATAGCATTAAGCCCAGGGTAAAGATCTAGAATTTTTTTCTCCTAAAAATAATATTTAAAGTTATAAAGCGTGCAATAACTTTTGCTGCCCTGCAAATGAAAATACACTGCCTGAAGGGGTAAAATTCATATGTGAAAACAGCCATGCTGGTTGTTTACAATTTTGAAAGGGAACAGCCCCATAATTTTTAAAAAATCCGGGGAAAAATATGTTCAATTTCACCCTCAAAATCCAGACTGCCCCTGGGTATTTTTTTAAATACAATGTAATGCCGATACTCTAAATTTTGGCTATTTTCCCCAAAATTTTACAACCAAGGCATATTATGCATGGGCGACTTCCATGCAAGGCATCCCCCATTTGGGGAAAAACCGCGCAATAGTAAAAGGGGAAGAATTCAAGCTTTTACAATGTAAACATGACAATTGACACAGAAACAGAGACTCTTTTGGGGGCTGGCAGGTTAGATTAAATATTTGGGAAAAATTGTTCTGGTAAAGTCTGTACTTCACTGGTACGAGAGTTTTTTTGGGGCCACTTTGCCAAACCGAACAGACTATGCTGTAGCGCGACTCAGCCCCCAAATCCTAGGGTCAGAATAGTTATCCTACGGGCCCGGAGCATCCTTTAAGGCACGGGTCCCATGACTGTATAAAAAACCTAGAAATAACAACTGTTGAAATTTTTTTCAGGATTTTAAACAATCGACTATATAAAAACATGGTTGTTCACAAAACTCCAAGAAAAAGAGCCTCGGCCTCCCTGCACCGGGGTGGATCAATGACCCCATTTTGGCCCGGGAAAATAAGCGGGGCTAGGGCTTGTAATTTTTATAAAGATAATCTTCAATTAATCTTCTAAGTTTCTTAAAATAACAAAGGTTCAGGGAATTAAAAACTCAATTCATAAACACTGGGGAAAAATTTCTGCAAAGGGATAAAAGCAAAATCTGTGGCTGACACTGGAGAAAATTAATAGGGTGACAGGTAAAACTCCACAACCGCAGTTCCACAGCCCCCCAAAGCAGGCTAATAGCTGCTAAAGCAGTGGGCCCCGGGAAATTCTCAGCTAAATCATCCCCAAGGGGTAAAAGATCAACTAGACAAGTGAAAATATAGGCTTTTAAAATAGCAGACCTGTGCTGCTATGACCCCTCCGACTTTGCCGAAAAACCGAGCGGGGTTGATTTATTTATGGATTATTTAAAATATCTGCCGCATCAACACTAAGGCATAGCGGCGAATCCCTTTGTTAACTAGAAATATTAAAATGTTTAAAACTTAAAAATCTATCAAAATACTACAAAAAAAATAAATAGATTAAAAATCAAAGATAAAATTATGCTCAAAGTGCATAAAAATTATTGCATAAACATATGCATAATTAAATTTTATTGAAAATATTAGTCTCCCTAAGGAAATTAATAAGACCTTATGTCACAATCTTCCCCAATACTTTTTCAGTGTATAGGGGAGAAAAGTACTACGTTTTTGTCTGAGAATTGCACATTTCCACTACATGTGCGATGTTAATGGCTCTTGGCATCCTTCACAAAGGCTTCATTTTTAGCCATCATTGGCCCATGAGTCGTCTTGTGTGCCGATTCTTAGTCTTGTTAATACAACTCATTTTTCCGGTTGGGAGGGGATGTAGTCCCCAAACTGCAAGGTCATCTCAAATTTCCCCTCGCAGTTTTTTCTGGAGATGCCTCCATTTTCCCTCCATTTATCACGAAGACAACTTCTGATGCTGGGTTTCAGGTCGGTGTGGGGGGAGAGGAAACGGCTCACAAGGCTGAGCGGCAGCTCCCTTTTCCCTTTCTGATCAGCTCGCCATTCCCACTGAACCAACAGCGCTGGCACCCAACATAGAGTTATCTTTTACGTTTTTGACATCAGTGAGCCATTCTTGAACCCCCCTCTCTACTTTATGTGATGATTTTAAGCTCTTGATTGTTTGCAAGGCACTACGAGAGTCACAATATATCACAACAGAAGGTTCGTAAGATCTCTAGTCATCTTAACTGCTGTAAGGATGGCATGTAACTCTGCAGTGAAGATCGAGGCTGCTAGAGAAAGACTGCCAGAGCAGTCTCCTTCTGCCACTGCTGCAAAACCCACGCCATTTTCAGATTTCGAACCCTCTGTATAAATTTCATCTGATCCCCGGGATTTTTGAAAGTGCTGAAGAAATTTCTCTCGACTTCTGCTTCGGGTCTCTCCCCTTTCCAATTCCGACTAAATCCAAACTCGACTTGATTAGTCCAAGGCGGAAATTGGGGAATTCCAACAGCCAGAACCCCTTTGAGAGATTTAAAAATTTAAAATCTTCCACAAGATTCCCCCATTCTCCTACCATAGGATCGGGCATCCTCAAGGGGGTTTAAAACCAATCTGGATGTAGGAGATCCTGGAATCCTTTGTATCTCGTGTAGTAAAAACAGGTTCAGTATTCTCGGTGTAATGAAAGAGGTGGTTTTCACTCTCAGCATCACCCAAGGTGAGACCTCCCCAGTACAGATTTTGAGAGCTTCATTTTGAACCGAGTCTAACATCCGTAGAAAAAGGGGAGTTGCAGATGAATAAGCTTCAAAATCCATAATCAAATTACTACGAATAAGCGCCCGGTAAAGCCGCAGAAGCGTTGTGCGGTCTGCACCCCAAGAAGATGTGAAAGAACCCCCAAAATACTAAGTGCTTTTGTAGCCTTTTCTTTCAACTGTTTGATGTGAGGCACCCATGTAAGCCCTTTAGTCAAAATTAGACCCAAGTACTTCACCTCTTGGACAAATTGCAGGGTTGCTCCTAAATTGAGGGAAGGATGGAATTTTCCTCGTTTGTGGAAATGTATAGCCATGGTTTTGCTTGGGGAAATTTTGAACCCATGATATGTTGCCCACTGTACAACCTGATTTATTTCAGCCAGCAGCTTGCACATCCTGTAAGCTTCCTCCTGAGCAGTACAGTGTAAAGTCATCCACATCAGATTACATGAGACAGAACTTGGAACAACCTTTACAATGTCATTATAGCAATGGCAAACAGGGTTACACTTAAGACACTCCCTTGTGGGACCCCTTCCAGCTGATCTTCAGGTTAGAGAAACTGTTTCCCACCCGAACTCTAAATTTTTTAAAGGTTTTGT
>NW_023642983.1:0-9494 GCF_015228065.2 Penaeus monodon | reverse complement strand
AATTTTTATTGTTATTATTATTGTTATTACTATTTTTTGTTTGGTATAGATTATTGCAAATATATACTATACTCCAATAATTTCAATAATAATGATAACAATTGAAAATAATGATGATAATAATTGCAATAATGATGATAATGATGATGATAATTATGATAATGATGATAATGATGATGAAAACGATAATAATGATGTAATCATGATAACGATGATGATAATAAGAGGAATTGTGCCCATATATAATATAAAAAAGGTATAAGAAAAAACATTCCCAAAAATCGAAAAAGCGGCAAAATCTAGCAAAATATAGCTTTTTGAGAGTATACTCGAAAATGACGTTTTTTTCGATTTTTGGTGATTCGGCAATTATTAGGGTAATAATGATAATAATACCAGAAATGTATTAATCATAACAATAAATGATGATAAAAGTGAGAATAAAGAGAATTTTGATAACATTTGAATATTATTAAAAATTATTATTATTATTATTATTATTATTATTATTATTATTATTACTATTATTATTATTTATATTATTATTATTATTATTATTACTATTATCTTAATTATTAGTATCATTGTCAAAAAATCTATTATATCTGTATAATAACAATAATAATATAAGTATAGTATAATAATAATAATGCTAGTGGTTATAATATTGTTATTAGTATTATTATTGATATTATTATCATTATATTATTTGTACTGGTAGTATAATTGCAAAAATAATTATAATAACAGTAATAATTACAGTATAAACGATACTAATTAAGATAAGATTATAAAAATTATTATAAAATCGTTTATTATTGTTATTATTATTGTTTATTACTATTATTATTGTTGTGGTTATTAGTATTACTGCAAAAATATATACTATAACTCCAATAATTGCAATAATGATGATAATAATTGCAATAATGATGATAATGATGATGATAATGATGATAATGATGATGATAACGATAATAATGATGATAATCATGATAACGATGATGATAATAAGAGGAATTGTGTCCATATATAATATAAAAAAAGGTATAAGAAAAACATTCCCAAAAGTCGAAAAAGCGGCAAAATCTAGCGAAATATAGCCTTTTGAGAGTATACTCCAAAATGACGTTTTTTTCGATTTCTTTGGTGATTTCGGCAATTATTAGGGTAATAACTATAATAATTACCAGAATTGTATTAATCATAACAATAATGATGATAAAAGTGAGACTAAAGAGAATTTTGATAACATTTGAATATTATTAAAATTATTATTATTATTATTATTATTATTATTATTATTATTATTATTATTATTATTATTATTATTATTATTATTATTATTACTATTATCTTAATTTTTAGTATCATTGCCAAAAAATCTATTATAACAGTAATAATTACAGTAATAACGATACTAATTAAGATAATGATATAAATAATTATTATAAAATCGTTATTATTGTTATTATTATTGTTATTACTATTATTATTGTTGTGGTTATTAGGATTATTGCAAAAATATATACTATAACTCCAATAATTGCAATAATAATGATAACAATTGCAATAATGATGATAATAATTGATATAATGATGATAGTGATGATGATAATGATGATAATGATGATAATGATGATGATAACGATAATAATGATGATAATCATGATAACGATGATGATAATAAGAGGAATTGTGTCCATATATAATATAAAAAAGGTATAAGAAAAACATTCCCAAAAGTCGAAAAAGCGGCAAAATCTAGGGAAATATAGCCTTTTGAGAGTATACTCCAAAAGGACGTTTTTCCGATTTCTTTGGTGATTTCGGCAATTATTAGGGTAATAATGATAATAATTACCAGAATTGTATTAATCATAACAATGATGATGATAAAAGTGAGAATAAAGAGAATTTTGATAACATTTGAATATTATTAAAATTATTATTATTATTATTATTATTATTGTTATTATTATTATTATTATTATCATTATAATTATTATTATCATTATTATTATTATTATTATTATTATTACTATTATCTTAATTATTAGTATCATTGCCAAAAAATCTATTGTATCTGTAATAATAACAATAATAATAATAAGTATAAGTATAATAATAATAATGCTAGTGGTTATAATATTGTTATTAGTATTATTATTGTTATTATTATCATTATTATTATTTGTACTGGTAGTATAATTGCAAAAAAAAATTATTATAACAGTAATAATTACAGTACTAACGATACTAATTAAGATAATGATATAAATAATTATTATAAAATCGTTATTATTGTTATTATTATTGTTATTACTATTATTATTGGTTGTGGGTTATTAGTATTTATTGCAAAAAAATATAACTAAACTCCAATAATTGCAAATAATGATAAACAATTGCAATAATGATGATAAAATTGAATAATGATCATCGGGAAGATGATAATGATGAGTAATGATGATAATGATGATGATAAACGATTATAATGATGTTAATCATGAAACGATTATGATAACTAGAGGAATTGTGTCCACATATCATATAAAAAGGATAAGAACAACATTCCCAAAAGTCGAAAAACGGCAAAATCTAGCGAAATTATAGCCTTTTGAGAGTAGACTCCAAAATGACCGTTTTCGATTTCTTTGGTGATTTCGGTAATATTAGGGTAATAATGATAAATAATTACCAGAAAGAATTGTATTAATCATAACAATAATGATGATAAAAAGTGAGAATAAAGAGAATTTTGATAAACATGAATAATTATCTAAAATTATTATTATTATTATTATTATTATTATTATTATTATTATTATTATTAATATTATTATTATTATTTTATTATTATTAGTACTATTATCTTAATTTATTAGTATCATGCCAAAAAAAATCTATTATATCTGTAATAATAACAATAATAATAATAAGTAAAGGTAAAATAATATAATGTAGGGGGTTATAATATTGTTATTAGTATTATTATGTAGTATTATCATATATTATTTGTACTTGGTAAGTATAATGTCAAAATAAATTATTTATAACAGTAATTAAGTACAGTAATAACGATACTATAAGCTAATGATATAAATAATTATTATAAAATACGCTTATTATGTTATTATATGTATTTACTATTATTATTGTTGTGGTTATTAGTATTATTGCAAAAATATATACTCTAACTCCAATAATTGCACTAATAATGATAAACAATTGCAATAATGATGATAATAATTGCCAATAATATGATAATGATGATGATTAATGATGATAATGAGATGATAACGCTAATAATGATGATAATAATGATAACGATGATGATAATATAGAGGAACTGTGGTCAATATATAATATAAAAAAGGTATAAGAAAAACATTCCAAAAGTCGAAAAAGCGGCAAAATCTAGCGAACATATAGCCTTTTGAGGAGTAACTCCAAAATGACGTTTTTTCGATTCTTTGGTGATTTCGCAATTATTCGGGTAATAATGTAATAATACCAGAATTGTATTAATCATAACAATAATTGATGATAAAAAAGTGAGAATAAAGAGAATTTTGATAATTAGAATATTATTAAAATCTACTATTATTATTATATTTTATTATTATTATTATATTATTATTATATTATTATTATTATTATTATTATTGATATTATTATATACTATTATCAATTATGAGTATCATTGCCAAAAAATCTATTATATCTGTAATAATAACATAATAATAATAAGGTTATAAGTATAATTAATAATCATGCTAGTGGTTATAATATGTTCTAGTATTATTATTGTTATTTAATCTCATTATTATATTTGTACTGGTAGTTTAGTATACTGCAAAAATAATATTATAACAGTAATAATTACAGAATAACGATACTAATTAAGAGAATGATATAAATAATATTATAAAATCGTTATTATTGTTATTATTATTGTATTACTATTATTATGTTGTTGTCTATAGCATTACTTGCCAAATATATACTATAAACTCCAATAATTGCAATTAATAATGATGTAACATTGCAATAATGATGATAATAATTGCAATAATGATGATAATGGTGATGACTATGATGATAAATGATGATAATTATGTGATAACGATAATAATGATGATACTCATGATAACGATGATGATAATAAGAGGAATGTGTCCATATATAATATAAAAAAGGTATAAGAAAACTTACCAAAGTCGAAAAAAAAGCGGCACATCGAGCGAAATATATCCTTATTGAGAGTATACTCCAAACTGAAGTTTTTTCGATCTATCTATTGGTGATTTCGTCAATTATTAGGGAAAATGAAAATAATTACCAGAATTGTATTAATCATAAACAATAATGATGATAAAAGTGAGAAAAAGAGAAATTTTGATAACATGTTGAATATTATCAAATTCTTATTATTATTATTATTATTATTATTATTATTATAATTTATTTATATAATTTTTTATTATTATTATTATTATCATTTATAAATTTAATTTATTATTATTATTATTATATTACTATTCTTATATTAGTATCATTGCCCAAAAAATCTATTATATCTGTAATAATAACAATAATAATAATAAGTATAAGTATAATAATAATAATGCTGAGTGGTTATCATATTGTTTTAGTATTATTATTGTATTATTATTTATTATTATTATTTGTACTGGTAGTATAATTGCAAAAATTAAATTATTATAACAGTAATAAATTACAGTTAAGACGATACTAATTAGGATAATGATATAAATAATTATTATAAAATCGTTAGTATTGTATTATTATTGTTATTACTATTATTATTGTTGTGGTTATTAGATTATTGCAAATATATATACTATAACTCCAAAATTGCAATAATAATGATAACAATTGCAATATGATGATAATAATTGAATATGATGACCAATGATGATGATAATGATGATAATGATGATAATGATGATACTGGGGGATGATGATAAACGATAATAATGATGATAATCATGATAACGATGATGGATAATATAAGAGGAATTGTGTCCATATATAATATAAAAAAAAGGTATAAGAAAAACATTCCCTAAAGTTCGAAAAGCGGCCAAATCTAGCGAAATATAGCCTTTGAAGAGTATACTCCAAAATGACGTTTTTTCGATTTCTTGGTTGATTTCGGCAATTATTAGGGTAATAATGATAAAATTACCAGAATTGTATTAAATCCTTACAATAATGAGAATAAAAAGTGAGAATAAAGAGAATTTTGATAACATTTGAATATTATTAAAAATTATTTTATTATTATTATTATTATTATATTGTTTATATTATTATTATATATTCTATTATTATTATTATTAATAATTACTATATCTTAATTATTAGTATCCATTGCAAATCTATTATATCTGTAATAATAACAATAAGTAATAATAGTATAAGATTAATTAATAATAATGCTAAGTGGTTATAATATTGTTATTAGTATAGATTGTTATTATTATCATTATTATTATTGTACTGGTAGTAATATTGCAAAAAAATAAATTATTAAACAGTAATAATTACAGTAATGATGATACTAATTAAGATAATGATATAAAAAATATTATAAGAATGTTATTATGGTTATTATATTGTTATTACTATTATTATTGTTGCGGTATTAGGATATTGCAAAAATATATACTATAACTCAATGATTGAATAATTCATGATTAAAACAATTGCAATAATGATGATAATAAGTTGCAATAATGATGATAATGATGAGATTAATGAGATATGATGATAATGATGATGATAAACGATAATAATGATGATAATCATGAAACGATGATGATAATAAGAGGAATTGGGTTTCATAGATAATATAAAAAAAGAATAAAGGAAAACATTCCCAAAAGTCGAAAAAGGGGCAAAATCTAGCGAAATATAGCCTTTGAGAGATACTCCAAATGACGTTTTTTTTTTGTCGATTTTCTTTGTGGTGATTTTGGCAATTATTAGGGTATACATGATAATAATACAGAATTGTATTAATCCATAACAATAATGATGATTAAAAAGTGAGAATAAAGAGAATTTTGATAACATTTAAATATTATTAAAATTATTATATTATTATTATTATTATTATTATCATATTAGTATTTTTATATTATTATTATGTATTATTTTTATTTATTTTTATTATTATTATATTATTATTATTATTATTACTATTATCTTAATTATTAGATCATTGCCAAAAAATCTATTATATCTGTAATAATAACAATAATAATAATAAGTATAAGTAAATAAAAATTTAATGCTAGGGTTATAATATTGTTATTAGTATTATTATTGTTATTATTATCATTATTATTATTTGTACAGGTAGTATTATTGCAAAAATATATACTATAAATCCAATAATTGCAATAATAATGATAACAATTGCAATAATGATGATAATAATTGCAATAATGATGATAATGATGATGATAACGATAATAATGATGATAATCATGATAACGATGAGATAATACGGGGAGTTGTGTCCATATATAGTATAAAAGAGGTATAAGTAAAACATTCCCAAAAAGTCGAAAAAGCGGCAAAATCGAGCGAAATATTACCCTTTTGAGAGTATACTCCAAAATGACGTTTTTTCGATTTCTTTGGTGATTTCGGCAATTATTAGGGTAATAATGATAATAATTACCAAAATTTGTATTAATCATAACAATAATGATGATAAAAGTGAGAATAAAGAGAATTTTAAACATTTGAATATTATTAAAATTATTATTCATTATTATTATTATTATTATTATTATTTATTTATCATTATTATTATATTATTACTATTATCTTAATTATTAGTTTTCATTGCCAAAAATCTATTATATCGTAATAATAACAATAATAATAATAAGTATAAGTATTATAATAATAATGCTAGTGGTTATAATATTGTTATTAGTATTATTATTGTTTTTTATTATCATTATTTTTATTTGTACTGGTAGTATAATTGCAAAAATTATTATTATAACAGTAATAATTACAGTAATAACGATACAAATTTAAGATAATGATATAAATAATTATTATAAAATCGTTATTATTGTTATTATTATTGTTATTACTATTATTATTGTTGTGGTTTTAGTATTATTGCAAAAATATATACTATAACTCCAAAAATTTGATATAATAATGGTAACAATTGCAATAATAACGATAATAATTGCAATAACGATGATAATGATGATGATATGATGATAATGATGATAATGATGATGATAACGATTAATTAATGATGAAATCTGAAACGTTGAGATAATAGAGGAATTGTTGTCCATATATAAAAAAAAAAAGGTATAAGAAAAACTTTCCCAAAAAGTCAAAAAAAGCGATAAAACTAGCAAAAATACCCTTTTTGAGAGTATACTCCAAAAGACTTTTTTTGATTTTCTTTGTGATTTCGGCAATTATTGGGGTAATAATGAAAATAATTACCAGAATTGATTAATCATAACAATAATGATGATAAAAGTGGAAAAAAGGAAAATTTTTGATAACATTTAAAATATTTTAAAAATTATTATTTTATTTTTTTATTATTATTATTATTATTATTTATTATTATTATTATTTATTTTTATTATTATTATTATTATTTATCTTAATTTTAGTTCATTGCCAAAAAATCTATTAATCGAAATAATAAAAAATAAAATAAAAGTTAAGATAATAATAAAAGCTGTTGTTTAATTTTTGTTATTAGTATTATTTTGTTATTATTATCTTTATTTTTATTTGTTACTGGTAGTATAATTGCAAAAATAATTATTAAACAGTAATAATTACAGTAATAACGATACAAATTTAGAGATAATGATATAAATAATTATAAAAAAATCGTTTTATTGTTATTATAGTTATATTTATTTTTTTGTGGTTTTTTGATTTTGCAAAAAATATACTATAACTCCAATAATTGCAAAAATAATGAAAACAATGCAATAATGATGATAATAATTGAAATAATGATGATAAGTGATGATAATGATGAAAATGATGAAAAATGATGATAAGAGATATAACGATAATAATGATGATAACATGAAAAACGATGATTAATAAGAGGAATTGTGTCCAATTAATAAAAAAAAGGGTATAAGAAAAACATTCCCAAAAAAGTCTGATATGATGATATATTGATGATATGATATGATAACGAAATAATGATGATAATCATGATAAACGATGATGAATAAAAGGAATTGTCCATATATAATATAAAAAAGTATAAGTAAAAACATTCCCAAAAGTCGATAAAGGGCAAAATCAGCGAATATACCCTTTTGAAGAGTATACTCCAAAATGACTTTTTTCGAATTTCTTTGGTGATTTCGGCAATATTAGGGTAATAATGATAATAATTACCAGAATTGTATTAATCATAACATAATGATGATAAAAGTGAGAAATAAGAGAATTTTGATAAATTTGAATATTATTAAAGAATTTTATTATTATTATTATTATTATAATTATTAATTAATTATTATAATAATTATTATTAATTATATATTACTTTTTTAATATTCCATATTATTATTTAGTTCTTGCCAAAAATCTAATATATCGTAATAATAACAATAATAATAATAAGTATAAGTATAATAATAATAATGCAGTGGTATAAATTATTTTTAGTATTTAATTGTTATTATTATCATTATTATTATTTGTACTAGTAGTTAATTGCAAAAATAATTATTATAACAGTAATAATTACAGTAATAATCGATACTAATTAAGATATATGATATAAATAATTATTATAAAAATCGTTATTATTGTTATATTATTGTTATTACATTATTATTGTTGTAGTAATTAGTATTATTGCAAAATATATTACTATACTCCAATAATTGCAATAATAATGATAACATTTGCAATAAGATGATAATTGCAAATATGATGATAATGATAATGATAATGATGATAATGATGATAATGATGATAAGATGATGAAACGATAATAATGATGATAATTATGATAACGATGATGATATAAGAGAATTGTGTCCATATATAATATAAAAAGGTATAAGAAAATCATTCCCAAAAGTCGAAAAAGCGCAAAATCTAGCGAAATATATAGCATTTTGAGATGTAACTCCAAAATGACGTTTTTCGATTTCTGGTGATATTGCAATTATTAGTGTAATAATGATAATAATTACCAAATTGTATTAATCATAACAATAATGATGATAAAAGTGAGAATAAAGAGAATATTTGATAAATTTGAATTACTAAAATTATTATTGTTATTTTATAATTATACTTTATTATTATTATTATACTTTTATTAGATTATTTTATTATATATTATTATTATATTATATTATAAATTATATTATCTAAATTAATAATATGCAAAAAATTGAGAATAAAAGAGAATTTTGATAACATTTGAA
>NW_023642982.1:0-9496 GCF_015228065.2 Penaeus monodon | reverse complement strand
AAATAAAATCCAAAAACAAAATTCAAACATAGTTTCTGTTGTATTATTTTAGTCGGTCATTTATTGAAATTTGAAACTTTTTTGGCATCTTCACCATCGACTGTTTTAAAGTTGACAAGTCTTTCTCTTTTTATATTTAGGGGCCATACATAAAGGACGTCCGAAAAAGGGGGTGGGGAATGAGAAAACGGGGTACAAAACCGGAATGGGGTAGGGTGAGGGGGGTCAGCGAAAACCGGATGTCCGGATAAGGAAACAAAAATTGTCACATAAACGAAACAGAAAAGGGGAAAAATTTTTAAAATTTGAAATTCCAAATTTTAAAATTCACAACAATTTGGACGTCTGGGCTAGGGGGTTTCGAAATTAGGACAAGGCGGACAGGGACGGGAGCTGAAAAGGGCTATTTTGGCCGGACATTTTTTATGTATGAGCCCTACTAGAAACAATTCATATTATAAATAGATAATGTAAAATGTATGCCACCAATACAAATGTGTTATCTTTGGTGTAACCATAAACTACTACAAGGAAGGATAAACTCTGAAGGAACGGGACATGTATGTTGGGTCCATTCTTGAATTACAATATCTCTGGTTCTAATTAAGATATCACTATAAAAAAGGTACCATTAGATTGGGAGGCTTGTTTGCTTTAAAATTTGTCAATTTTGTATCAGTGTGGCCTTTAGGATCGTACAAGAATACATTCTGTAAATCTTGCATTTTCACAAAATATTACTTTATCTCATGATGAAAATAGTGTCAATAATCAAAAAACTTAGATCAGACAAACAACATCAAAAATATATTTAATAAAACAATCTTTTAACTCACAATTGCAATATGAATTATAAAAACAGATAAAAACCTTTTTGGGCCGTTCATTATGCATAAAAAAGCAAAAGGCGTACACATATTATGGAAATCTATATAGATACAGATTTCAACATGTACCCGCCCTCATCAGTTTTTCCAAGTATCATTTTGGAAAAAAATGTTCTAGTTATATTGGTTTCCAAACTGCAGGGGGTTTTGTTATTTATTTTGGGGGTATCAGTAAGAAGGGCAATATGACAATAAAACAAATCCGATTTCATATTATATCAAAAGCAACATTTAGAACGCATGAGGATTGTATTTAAAACATCATAGTTGGCTTCATCATGCTTAAAACAAGCTTTCACATTCCGTTTAAATAGTCTTTATTATTGCTCAAGGGTCATGCCCATCACGAAACAGCAATAAATTCAAAACTTTTAAGTAAAAAGCCTCCTGGATACAATAATGCTCATTTTTTGAAATATCTTAATAAACCAGTACATTGTATTAAAAGAATTGACCCAACCTGGACTAATCCAAGGAAGATTGGATCAACCAGATGGATAGTTTTAAGGGGTCCATTCTTGAATTAAAATATACTGGTTCTAATCAGGATATTCCCAAAAAAATTGGGTCTTTTGTTTAAGATGCTTTTTTTACTTTAAAGTGTTGCATTTTTGTGTTTATTTTTGGGTGTGACCATAAGGAGCAACCCATGAATGTACTATTACATATCAAGCTATTGCATAGTCGATTTCATGATTTTTTAAAACTGGTTATGAAAGCATTGTTGTTTAACCAGGGGGAATCCAAATTTGCTAGGTAAATAATTCGCATGTGTGTTAAATGTTGTGTTAAGATATAATATAATGGATTTGTTCATCGTCAATTTTTTAATTTCTATGATCCCTAAAAAGAAGAAAATATTAAACTCCCAGGGCTCAAAACCCAATAGAGCTAGAAAATGTATTATGCCAAAATTGTCCTTGGAAAAAATGAATAGGGCAGGAAATTTTTTGAAATCGTACCTATTATAGTTTTCTTAAAAATTAGGAAACATGTTTAGCTTGGTTTGTGCATTATAAACGGCCCGTTAAAGTGTTTATATCTATTTTGTAATAGTATACTGCAATTTGAAGTTAAGTTTATCTTATATAAGATATATTTAGAGGTAGTTTTTCCTACCCAAATTTTGTACCTTAATATGATAATATATATAAGGATCCTTTATTTTCCACAATGTTATATTTCATGGAATACCACCATAAATAAGTAATCTTAGTCCAGCTGGTGTTCAAACAAATACCTGGGCTTCCGTATAGGGCATAGAGGTCCTGTACAGTCTAATGGTCACACAAATTCGACAACCAGTATTTAACCCTGCCTTATTTATGGATTACAATGTAAGATATTGCAATATTTGTTGAAAATGCGAGATTCCAAAAAAAGATTCTTATATGCTCCTAAAGCCTTACTGATCAAAAAATACAAACATTATTCAACAATTCAAAGCAAAAAAGCCCCCCAAAATCTAATAGTACCTTTTTTTTGTGATATTTGATTATAACACTAGGGGTATGAAATTTCCCAAATAATGGATCAACTTACTTTTCCCATTCCCTCAAAGTCTAGTCCTTCTTTGTAGTATATAAAATTATATATAATAATATATATATATATATATAATTATATATATATATAATTATATATATTATATATATATATATATATATATATTTTATATTATTATATATATATATAATATATATATTATAAATATAGATATATAATTATATATAAAATACAAAGAAGGATAGCTTTGAGGGAATGGGAAATGTAATTTGAGTCCATTTTGAATTAACTATCTCTAGTGTTATAATCAAAAATATCAAAAAAATAAGGTTACTATAGATTGGGGGGCTTTTTGCTTTGAATTGTTGAATATGTGTTGTATTTGTTGATCATTTAAGGCCTTTAGGAGCATATAAGAATCTTTTTTGGAACTCGCCATTTCAACAAAATTGCAAATTTACATTGTAATCCATAAATGAAGGCATGTTAAGATACTGGTTTGCTCGAATTTGGTGACCATTAGAATGTACGGACCTTAGGGGCCCCTATAGGGAAAGATCAGGATTGTTTGAACACCAGCTGGACTAAGATTACTTTTTATTGGTGGTATTCCATGAAATATAAAGACATTGGGAAAAAAAAGGGTACCCTTTTATAATACATATCATCATTAAGGGTACAAAATTGGATAGGACAAACTACCTCAAAATATATCTTATATAAGACTATAACTTAACTTCAAATTGCAGTATACTATTAAAATAGATATAAACATCTTTTCGGGCCGTTTTTAAAAGCACAAACAAGCTAAAAATGTTACCTAATTTTAAAGAAATCTATAATAGGTACAGATTCAAAACTATACCCGCCCTATTCAGTTTTTTCCAAGGACATTTTGGGATAATACATTTTTTAGCTCATTTGGGTTGTTGAGCCCCGGGAGTTTTTAAAATTTCTTTTTTTGAGGTATCATAGAAAATTAAAAATTTACGATGAAACAAATCCCAAATTTTAATTTTTCTTAACACAACATTTAGACACACCTGCGGAAGGGATTCCTAGCAAATGGATTCCCCATGGTTAAACACAAAGCTTCATAACCAGTTTAAAGAATCATGAAAACGACTATGCAAAAGTTGAAAATTAAATTAGTACATTCATGATTGCTCCTTATGGTCACCACCCAAAACTTAAACACAAAAATGCAACACTTTAAAGTAAAAAAAGCATTTAAAACAAAAGACACCAATTTTTTGGTAATATCCTGATTAGAACCAGAATTGTAATTCAAAGAATGGACCCACTTTTAAAACTATCCATCTGGTGAGTCCAGATCTTTCCTGATTAGTCTAGGTTGGGTCAATTCTTTGAATTACAATGTATCTGGTTTTAATTAAGATATTTCTAAAAATGAGGCATTATTGTATCCAGGAGGCTTTTTACTTAAAAGTTTTTAATTATTGCGTTTCAGTGATGGGCATGCCCTTAGGAGCAATAAAAAAGACTTTTTAAACTGATGTGAAAGCTTTGTTTTAAGCAGATGAAGCCAACTATGATTTTTAAATACAATCCATGCGGTCAAAGTTGCATTTTGTTTATAATATGAATCGGATTTTTTTATTGGTCAATATGACCTTCTTACTGATACCCCCAAAATAAATAACAAACCCCTGCAGTTTGGAACCAATATAACTAGAACAATTTTTCCAAAAGATACTGGAAAAAAATGATGAGGGCGGGTACTGTTTGAAATCTGTATTATTATAGTTTTCCAAAATAATTTGTGTAACCCCTTTGCTTTTTTAGCATAATGAAGGGCCCGATAAAGGGTTTTATCTGTTTTTAAAATTCATATTGCAATGTGATTTAAAATGATTGTTTTATAAATATATATTAGAGGGTTTGTCTGATCTAAGTTTTATGATTATTATGACCACTATTTCATCATGAGAAAATTAATATTTCGTGAAAATGAAAGATTTACAGAATGTATTCTTGTACGATCCTAAAGGCCACACTGATACAAAATTGACAATTTAAAGCAAACAAGCCTCCCGAACTAATGGTACCTTTTTTTAGTGATATCTTAATTAGAACCAGAGATGTAATTCAAAGAATGGACCCAACATACATGGGCCCGTTCCTTCAGAGTTAGTCTTGCCTTGTAGTAGTTAGGGTTTCCCAATGTATAACACATTGTATTGGTGGCCAACCCAATTTTACATTATCTGATTTATAATATAATTTTTTCTAGTAAGGGCTCATACATAAAAAAATGTCGGCCAAAAAAAGCCCTTTTCAGCTCCCGTTTTCCTGGTCCAGCCTTGTCCTAAATTCGAAAACCCCCCACCCAGACGTTCCAAATATGTTGTGAATTTTAAAATTTGGAATTTCAACATTTAAAATTTTCCCATTTTCTGTTTTCGTTTGTGACAAATTTTTGTTTTCCCTTTTCCGGACATCCGGTTTTTTTGCTGGGCACCCCTCACCCACCCCATTTCCGGTTTGTACCAGTTTCTCATATCCCCCCCCCCTTTCTCGGACGTCCTTTATGTATGGCCCCTAAAATAATAAGAGAAAGATTGTCAACTTTAAAACAGTCGTGGTGAGGAGATGCCAAAAAAGTTTCAAATTTCAATAAAGACCGCATAAAAATAATCAACAGAACATAGTTTGAATGTTTAGGAGCATAGAATCTTTTAAAGATCTGTTGCCATTTTTAAAATTCCAGGACCATATGGAGCAAACAAGGAAATAAAGATAGTTTAAAAAAAACCATTTTAAAAATATAATTTATATAACTACAAAAACATTAAGTATAAAATAGCTAGCACTGAAAATACTATTACTAGTTTACAAATCATCACAATCTATTTTGTTTAACAACAAGAGGAAGAGCATATCTTTTATTTAAAAAAGTCAATTCATTAAAATTTAGATTTCATTAACAAATTATTTACACTGGGCTTTGTAAGATCGTAGCTTTTAAACTGAGAAGAAATGATTTTGGTTTACCAGTGGCATAATGATCTCTAATGGGCCCAAGTAATATATCTAGGCTGGTCTCAGTGAGTTTTTGTTTTGTAAATAAGTGCGGGCTTTAAATTTAAATTAGCAACATATAAGGTGGCCTTTAGGACCATCACAGAACTATGCACTTGAAAGTCATACAAAACCTCTCCTTTCCCCTTCCCATAATTTTGTTTTGTTTCACATATTGGCAACTGTGTATTCATGTTTTCTGTATTGGTTTTTTATTATGATAAATTGAAATGAATACCATTGCTACATAATTTACCTATTGTGAGTCAAATTTACAACATAAAAAAAATTTAGTGAAATATTATAAATTGAAATGGACACCCTGGTCAACATAAACTTATCTTTTTCTTCAAACGAATTTAATGCTTCAATAATTTTCAAATGAATTATTCCATTACATACATTAATCTCTTTTCTTCAGAAAAAAAACTAAAACCAAAATATTCATGAAATATTGCAAAGGAAATGAATTGCAAATCCTAAAATAACTTACTTTTTGTACCAAATTTACTACTTCGAAAATACAAGGAATTGTTTATTTGCCAACAAAAATAAAAGTATATACTCAACTCTTTACTAAAATATGAAACTTATAAAAAAAATCCTAACAACATATTTTTCAAAAATCATTCATGAAAATAGATAAGAGTTTTTTTTTGACATTTCATATTATTTAAGAACAGAATATATATAAAATTTAAAAGCATTCAATAAGGAAAATGCTAATATAATTTAAATATATTTTTTTTTGATAACTATGGAATTTAATTTAAAAATGGTTAAATATCAAATATTGTTTTGAACCATTTATAGCATAAGTAAAACTTAAGCTTTAATCACTAAATGTTTGTTTTAATTATTTGATTAATAATCTAAATCTATTATAAAGAACAAACAATAAAACAAATACAAAACGATTTCCCTATACCAATCGTGTATTTTTTTTCCAAAGAGTGGATTAAGTAAATATATAATTAGATTACATCTCAATGATTATACAGAAACCTTCTTCTTGGCATGGCAAATTGTTAGATCGCAATATTCGAACCTTAATGGTACATTAAATTATTTCACTTTTTGGCAGGGATTAATATTTGGTTTAAAAAAAGCTGGAGAACCCAAAGTTTATAAGAATTTTACTGTATTTTACCGTTTTTTAGTAAATAAAATAGAAAATACCCCTGGGTATATCATAGCTGTAAAAACTTAATCAAGTTTTTGGGAATGGATATATCTTGTTTTTTTCTTATTTTCAACGCTTCTAGCTTAGTTCTACTCACTGTCCCTACGTTTAGCTCCCACAATCTGTCAATATGCTGTTGGCTACGTTTTGCAGCCGCCCCACAGAGCTCCACGGTGAATTAATACCACCCCGCGTGCTGACCAGAAACACGTGGAGCATGGACCAATACTGGGGTGTTACTTAAAATCAATATATATTTTGATTATTAAGGGCAATTTCACCATTTAAGAATACCCAAAGATCAACTTTCAATACAAAAATATTGGGTTTTTCCCCTATTTATCGGAGGGTGGTAAATTTTGGATTATACACTTATTTGGTGGTTATTATGACACCTTGATTTTTTAATATATCTTGTTTCTAAGTAAATTTCATTACAAGTCTTTATTCATGTGACGAATTAATTGAAAACTTTTTGTTTTTTAAAAACAGTTTTTTAACAGTGGGCTGTCCAAAAAGATGGTTCGCACAAAGAAAAATTGCAAAAGTCAAATAAGCTGGAAATAGGGAATTTCATGTTTTCTTAGAATTCATATTACATAATATTTATTTTGTAAATATGCTCTTAAGATTGATAAATATAAAGTTTGCAAACCTCAAGAAGTGATTTTTTAAGGGAAAAAAAAAAATAAAATTTTTTAAAACATATAAATCCATCACTTCCTAGTCACCTAAAAAAAACTAAGAAGAGCAATACATTTCAAAATTTCCCGTTCATATATTAGCAAAAATATCAGGGGAACTGCAACTAAAATTTTAATATTTGTTTGATACGGACAAAAGTAAAAACCCACTTAAACAAATAAACTCTGAATCCTTAATACCTAGCCACTTAAGTAATTATCTCAAATCAAAAAGGATCACTTTTCCGTATTTTTGCTTGTTTATGAACCAATTTTGGCAAGTTATCGATTGTTTAATTTTTTTATTGGCTAGGAAGTTATGAATTTTAAATTTTAGATTTTTTTTGTTTTATTATTTTTCTGAGGGGGCTGTTTTCTTTTCTCAGTATCTAAGGCAAAATATAGCTTTTTAAAAGTTTTTCGTAGCTAGGAGTTATTGATATAGATTATTGATTTCGATCTCATTTATTTTTTATGATAAATTAAATAATTTTAAAATCAGCAGTCATCCAGTTTCCTTTTTCCCCTTTTAAGGGTAGGGGGAGAGGGTGGTCGGGTCTATAAGTTTTTTTAATCTTTTGTTGTGATCAAAGTAAAATGGTAAAAACATGGCATTTCCCCCCCATAATATTTTTTTCTTCTCAAAACAAACAGTTCCCATACTCGTTTTTAAATCATAAAGGGTTTAACAGTATTTTTAACTACATAATCGCAGTTATGATTTTTTGTTAATTAAAGTTAGGTAGGTAGGGAAGGGCATTTAAAAAAGTGGGGTTTTTTGCACAGGGGGCAATTATGTCATAATATATTTTGAAAAAAAAAATTAGAATTTAGTAAACGTGATCTAAAATGATTGAACTGATAAAAACTCAATAGTTAGTAAATCTATATATTCGGGAAATGTATTTTATTGTTAAATGAAAAATAATAATGATTTTCAAAAATTGCCCTACTGTATTCCGGGGGGGGGGGGGGGCGGTGCAGACGCACCACGGGCGTCAGTGTGCAAATTGCCCCATTATGATTTTTTTTTAACTTTTTTTGGCCAAACAAAAAAAAAGATTTTTTTTTCAAAGATAGATATTCCTACTATATATATAAACATATTTGCAAATAAATAGTTCAATATTAAATAGTTTGACCGTGACCATCTGTACTTTCATAAAAGATTTATTTTTTTATAGGTGGGTCAAATTTGCACACCGAAAATTATATCAAACTCATTAAAATGTTATGTGGGACGCAAATCTGTTTCTTAACTATGAATTCAGAATATTCATATTTTGCGGACAAGTATTATCGATAAATAAGAAATTTAAAAAAAATTACAAAATGTCAAATAAAAAAAACAGCAGTTTGGTGGGGAAATTTTCAAACTACCAGTGAAATATGAAAAATGGTAAAATTTCTAAAAACAACATTCAGCACGCTTGTATAATTTTTAAGAAACCTTTAACATAAAATTTATTGAAAAAATAATTTTAAGGAAAATAAAATTCATCAAAAATCGCCCCAACCTTCTTTTGTGGGGGGGCAATAAATAATCAGTGGTTTCGTTAATATTTCTCTATTTTTAAAAAATGATAATCTAAATTTTTAAAATTTATTTAAATTTCATATTTAGTATGGGAACTAGTTCCAATCCATGACAAAACACATGTTTACCAGAATTGTGAGGTTTTTGAAAAGTGTACTAGAATTGCCCCACCCCCCTACCAATTTTTAAAGACCATGGAATAAAAATGTGAACAGATTTTATTCTCAAAGTCTCATTAATTGATCTCTGTTTTAAATCTACTTTCACTTTCCAAGACCTATAAACAATATAAGTTTCTTTAATATAAAGGGGGATACTAATCCTTGCTATTTAAGTAAAAATCTATGTTATGTAGGCAATAAATAGTTATTATTAACTTACGATTGAAAATATTTAACTTGTTTATAATTTTTTCATTATGGTTTTATTCTCATAGTGGAAGTTATAAGATGTAAAAAAAAAAACCAAGTCAAGTATAGTTCCAGGGGAACAATGTGATAAGTATAGTTCCCCCCATAGATCTAAATAAAAAATATATATAAATTATATATATATATATATCTTATATATTATATTAATATATATATTATATATATATTATATATATATTATATATATATATATATTATATAAATATATAATATATATATTATATTAT
>NW_023642980.1:2500-9498 GCF_015228065.2 Penaeus monodon | reverse complement strand
TGAAAAAATTATTTATTTAATAATTTAAAAATATAATTTTAAATATATATATAAAATTATTATATATTATTTATATTATAATTAAATATATATTATATAAATTATATTAATATATTTTAAAAAATTTCTTAAAAATTTAATACAAAATACATATATATATAATGAAAAATTTAATATATATAAAATAATATAATAATATTTATATATATATATATTATATATTAAAATATATATAAAATATTAATATATATCAAATATACTAAAAAAAACACACAAAAAATAATATATTATAAAATATATAAATAATATAATAAATATATTATTATATAAATAATATATATCAAAATATAATATATTTTTTATTTTTTTTTTTTTGTTTTTTTAATTATATATAAATTAAAAATTTAATTTTAAAATAAATTTTAATCCTTCTAATTATTATAATTTTAAATTAAATATAAATATATATATAGAAAATAATAAATCATATTATAAATATATATTTAAAATAATTAAATAAATATTAATAAAATATAAATATAAAAAAAAAAAAAAATAAAACACACACACACACACAACACAAAAACCCACACCACACACACCACACATCACCCCACACAAAAAAAAAAAAAAATAAATTTATTAAATTTATATTTTATAATATATATATAAAAAAAAACACACACACACACACACCACAATATATTTATTTTTATTTTTTTATATTAATATTTTTTTATATAATAATATATTATTTTATATATTAATAATTTTATAAAAATTATATATAAAATTATATAAAAAATAAAATATATAAATATAAAATAAAATTTATATATTTTAAAATAAATTATATTATTATAATAAAAATTATAATATTATGTTTTAATATTTATTTTAAAATATATATTAAATTATTATATTAAAATTAATAATTATATTAATTTATATATATTTATAAAAAATTAAATAATATAATTATAATTTTTATATAAAATTTATATAATATAAATTTTAAATAATAATATATATATATATTATATATATATATATATATATATTATAATAATTTTGGGTTTTTTTTTTTTTTTGGGGGTTTTGGGTTTTTTTTTTGTTTTTTTTTTTTTTTTTTTTTTGTTTTTTTTTTTTTTTGGGGTTTTTTGTTTTTTTTTTTTTTAAAACAAGTATATTAACAAGTTATATATAAATTTAAATAAAAAAAATAAAAAAAAAAAAAAAAAAAAAATTTTTTTTTAAATTTTATTTTATATATAAATTTTTTGGTTTTTGTTTTGGGGTTTTTTTTTTTTTTTTTTTTTTTTTTTTTTTTTTTTATTTTTTTTTTTTTGTTTTTTTGTGTTTAAATTTTTTTTAATAAAATTGTTTTTAAAAATTTAATATAAATATTATATATATTTTATAATATTTTTATTTTAACAATTTTAATATCTTTAAAAAATATTTTAAATTAAAAATATTTATATAAATTAATATATTTTTAAATAAAAAAAATTTTATAAAAAATTTAAAAATTTTAATAAAAAAAAAATATAAAAAAATTTTTATTATATTTTTTTAAATTATTATATAAAAAAATTTTTAATATATTTAATATATTTTAAATTTTTTTTAATAAAATATTTTATATTTATTTTAAAAAATATTATATTTTTTTAAAATTTTAATATAAAATTTATAATATAGAGAAATAAACAACCCCCAAATATAAAACATATTAATACAAATGTTTATTTTAAAAAAAAAAAAAAAAAAAACCCCCAAAAAAAAAAAAAAAATTATATAATTATATATATTAATATTTTAAAAAAAAATATTTTTGGGGGGGGGGTTTTTGTTGTTTTTTTTGTTTTTTTTTTTTTGTGTGTTGTGTGTTTTGTGTGTGTGTGTTGTGTGTGTGTGGGGTGTTTTGGGTGCTTTGGTGTGTGTGTGTGTGGGTGTGGTGTGTGTGTGTGTGGGGGTGTGGTGTAAGGTGAGCTTGTGGAATTTACTTTGTGATATTTTAAAAATTTTAAATTTATATATAATTATTTTTGAAATTTTAGTAATTATTTATGTTTTTAATTAGTATAATATATTATATTATTACAGATATAGTGATTTTTGCATTATTCTTTATATTTTTTTTTTTTTTATTTTTTTTTTTAAAATTTGTTTTTACCCCTTAATTTTATATTTTTATTTTTTATTTTCTATTTTTTTTTTTTTTTTTTTTTTTATTTTTTCGGGTTTGTTTGTGGTTTTGCTTTTTTTTGTCTTCTTATTATAATATATATATATTATTATATATTATATATATATATATTAATATATATGAAACAAGTAATAAAATAATACATACATTTTAATTATATAAATTTATTATTTATATATATATTAAAATATTTATTTTTTTAATATAAAATTACACACCACCAAACACTTTGCATAACTAGTATATAAAATATGTATTATAGTATATAATTAAATGTATATAATAAAAAAAATTATTTTTTAAATATATTAAATATATTAAAATTTTATACTTATATAAATATATTTAAAAAAATTAATATATATATATCCACACACAGATTATTACCAACACAGTAAATTACACAATGTATAATACCAAAACACACACACTTTCACACAAAACCCACAACACACACACACACACACAACACCCCAACACACCACAAATATATATATTATAAAATTTAAATATTTAATTATTTAAATTTTTTATATTAACAAAATTATATTTTTATAATAATAATTATAACATATATATTTTTATAAAAAATTATTTAGTAAATTTTTATATTATATATTTCTAATTACCCCTTTTCAATTTATAAATTGGTTTTGGGAAAAGGGTATGTTAAAATTCGGATCTATTTTAAATCACCCAAACTCCATCCCCCCCCGAAAAATAAAAAAAACAGTATGAAAACATTTTATACCCCCAACGCCCCCCGCACGCACGCACGCCGCAGCCGCACGCACGTACGCACCCAACACCACCCACACACCCAACACACACACCAACCAACACCCCAATCACTCAACACATCAAACACCCCACCCCCCACCGCACACACACACACACCCACACAACACACACACTTATATTATTATATAAAATTTTTAAAATATAAATTTTGTATATATTTTTAAATATAAATATTTAAAAAATTAAAAAAATTTTTAAATATATTAAATATAAAATTTATATATATAAAATTATTTATTATATAAAAAATTTTTTTTTTAAAAAATTTTAATTTTTTTAAATAATAATATATATTATAAATAATTTTATATATTTTTTAAAAATTATAATTATTTTAAAATTTATTTTTATATATTATTATTTCCCCCTATATATAAAAAATATTTATATATAATTATATATATTATATATATATATATATATACTTTATTTATATAAATATAATTTAATTTATTTTATTATTTTAATTTATATATATTAAACACCACACACACACATATATGATATATATAAATATATAGGCTTATGTATATCAAAAAAACAAGATATAATAAATTGGGACACTGCTGAAATCCTTACAAGTTACCACTCAAAAAACCGGGTTTTCTAAAGGCGAGGGGAATCTCAAAGAAGCTCTTAGGGCTTGGGAAAACGGCACGGGGAGCGACGTGCACAGACTTTTTGGGGGTTCAGGGGAAAACCTATGAAAAAAATTAAAAAAAACTCTTACCCCCGGCTGACCGGGTTTAAAAGAATTAACATTTATAAAACTGATGAAAGCAGGGGCTCAGAAAAAGGAAAAAAGCCCCCAAATGAAACCATATCTTCCTCTGACGAGGATAAGATGCAATCCCCCGAAGGCCTTTCCTTCCGTCTGGGATTGACCCTTTAACGGCGTTTTTCCTGTGCAGCTCCCAAGTTTTGAAGTTTCTGGAGAAGAAGGTCTCCACTTTCCCTCTTTTTGATTTTCGAGTCTGAAAAAAAAAATTTTTAAATCAGTTTATGTCTAAAAACATACGTCTCTTTATAGGAAAAGGGGTTTAATAACTTTCAGAAAAGGCCTACGGGGGCAAACTGGGTGTTTATTGTTTTATGGTGTGTCCTAGGTGTTTTTGTCCTGAGGCGTCATACGCGTGCATTTTTGAACGTTTTCCAATCATAATATAATTTTTATTATATATTATATATATTTTAAATTTTTATATATAATACATACAACATAATTTTAAATATATATATATATATATATATTAATATATTAATATATTTTTTAATATATGTGTATACTACTCATTATATATTAAATAATATTAATATATATTATATATATATTAAATTTTTATGTATGTATATAATATTTTTGTATATTATTATATTATTTTATATATTTTTTACACATAAATACTATTAGTCAACCACACACAACCACCACCCCACACCACACACAAACACACCCACACACACACACACACACACCACAAACCACATAACGCAACACACACCACACCACACACACACACAACACACACCACCACACACACACATATATATATTGGGGTTGGGTTGGGGGTTTGTGTGTGTGTGTGTGTGTTTTGTGTGTGTGTGGTGTGTGGGTGTGGTGGGTGGTGGTGTGTTTATCTACATTGTTTTTTTAATTTTGTAATAATATAATATACCCAATAATATATAATATAATATATAATTTATATATAATATATATATATTTTTGTGTGTTTTTGTGTGTTGTGTGTGTTTTTGTGGGTGTGTGTGTGTGTGTGTGTGTGGTTTTGTGTGTGGGGTGTGTTGTGTGGTGTGTGTGGGTTTTTGGGGTGTGTGTGGGTTGTGTATGTGTGGTGTCTGGTGTTTTTAAGTTTTCTACTATGTATATTTTGTTTATAACCACACACACACACACCCCCCCACCACCCCCAACACACACAACCCACCCACACACCACACCCCCTTTATATTAAAAAATATTTTAAAATTTATTTTACAAACACACACACACACACACACCACACACACACACACACAACACACACATACACACACCACCCACACACACAAAAATTATTTTATTTTAAAAATATATTATTTTTTTATTTTTTTAAATAAAAATTTTTGTGTGTGTGGGTGTGTGTGTGGTGTGTGGGTGTTTTGTGTGGTGTGGGGGGTGTGTGTGTGTGTGTGTACGCACAAACACACACACATATACATGTATAATATATATATTAAAATATATATATTATATATATATATATATATATATATCTATATATATATATATATATTTTATACTACAATGAAGTATCATGCTGTGACCACGGTGGCTAACACCACACACCACACAAACACACACACACACATGTGATAATAAATTAAGATAAATAAATAAATAAACATAATCGACATACATGTGTGTACAATGTGTGTTATGTTATAAAAAATTAATATTTTATATTATATATATATCCATATTATATATACTATAAATATATATACATTATTATTTTTATTAATATATATAATATATGTCTGATATATATATATAATATATATATGTATAATATATATCTTATTATATATATATTTATATTATATCTACATCTATATAAAATATATATATATATAATATATATTTTACTCATATATATGTTAAAAATAAAAGATATATATATATTATTATTAATTATATTATACATATATATAGATATTTTATATATATTTATGTATATTTTATTATTATAATATATATTATATATATATATATAACATCACCACATGTATGCATACACACACCCGTATATATAACCACACACACCACACACACACACAACACACACACCACACACACCACACAATATATAAAATTTTAAATTTAAAATATATATATTATATATTATATATTATATGTATGTATATATTATATTATTTTAAAATATATATATATAATCTCTAATTATATATATATATATATATATATATATATTTTTTTTTTGTTATATATATTATATACATATATTTTATATTATAATATTAATATTATATATCTAATATATATTATATATATATATATATATATATATAATTTTATCTATATATTGTACATACACACACAACATATATATGTACATTATATTAATATATTATTATTATATTATTATATATTTTGTATATTATTATCTATATTATATATTATATTATTATATATATATATATATATATAGTAGATAGATGGTAGATAGATCGATAGTAGTAGTAGATACAGAATTGATCTGAAAATCCCTGTTTATATAGATATATATATATATTATCTTATTATATATATATAATAAAATATATATTTATCATTATATATCTTTCTATTAATATATATATATATATTTATATATATTTATATATACTACCACATATGCATTACATATAACATACATATTATATATATATATATATTATCTTATATATATATATTATATTTATATATATATATACAAAAATCTAAGTGGGCCGCGGTGGCCGAATGGTTAGAGCGTTGGACTCAAGACTGTCACGACGGTAATCTGAGTTCGGGGGTTTTCGAGTCACCGGCCGGCGCGTTGTTTCCCTTGGGCAAGGAATTTCACCTCGATTGCCTGCCCTGCCACTGGGGGGCCCAAAGCCAGCTCAAGTCAGTGCCGGGTAAATAGAGATGGTGACTCGATAAAAACACCGGGCGGAAGGCAAGGGAAAACCCCACCCCCTCTAAAAATTGCTAAAAAAAAATCATGGAAGTCCAGATCGTTAAGCCCGCGGTGGCCGAAGGGTTTTGGAGCGTCGGACCCAAGACTGTCACGACGGCAATCTAAATTCGGGGGTTCGAGTCACCGACCGCCGCGTTGTTCCCTTGGGCAAGGAACTACCCCCTTGATTCCCTCCCTAGCCACTGGGTGGCCAACCCCAGCCCAAGTCAAGTGCTGGTCCCAAGCCCGGATAAATAGAGAGA
>NW_023642979.1:0-9500 GCF_015228065.2 Penaeus monodon | reverse complement strand
ACAAAAACAACACGCCACACTCACACACACTCACACACACCACACCCACCCCCCAACACATACACACAAAACCACACACACACACACGCCACATATATATATTTTTAAAATATAAAAATTATATATATAAAATATATTATAATTTATATATAATTAAAATAAATAATATAAAATTTATATATATTATTAATATTATAAAAATATATATATAATATAATATATAAATAATATATAAATATATATATATATATATATATATATATGTGGGGGTGTGTGTGTGTGTTGTATGTATATATAAAAATTATATATATATATATATATAAAATTTTTAATTATATATTATATATAATTTAATATGTATACACATATCTTTTGTTTGTTAGAGTATTATATTATATTTTATATATATATAATAAATATATTATATTTTAAAATTTTAATATATAATAAGATAGATAGTTTAAATGATAGAGAGAGAAAGAGAGGAAAGGGGAGGATAGAGAGAGAGAAAGAGAGAGATGGACAAATAGATAGATAGACATAGATTTATATATATAATATTATATACAAAATATATATATATAAAATATTTATATTAAAATTATATATATGTATATATATATATAGTATATAATATATATTAATAATATATAAAATTAAAAATTATATTTATGTTTTTATATATATATGTATAATAGTATGTTGGTGTATAATATTTTTGTACATACGCACTATCGTTTATATTCTATTTATCCTCCTCTCTCTCTCTCTCTCTCGAACAACAAACCCACACACACACACACACACACAAAACACACAAACCACACACACCACCCCACACAACCACACACACACACACTCCCCACCCAAAAAAACCCACACACAACAAACACAATCATATGTTTCTTGTATTAGGTAAGTATAAAAAAATAGAAAAAAGCGTGAGCCCCGTGTGGGTTGAAGCCCTTCCCAAAAAGCAGGGGGTTTGGAGAGGGCGTCGTGGGGAGAGATTGCGAACAAATCATCTCGTGCAGGAGGGAAAAAAGTAAAGACGCAATACAAGAATTACAAGTGTCGTTTGAGAGTTGGGGGTGTTCTCCCAAACCCGGGAAAAGCCCCCCCCCCCCCCAGCCCGAGAGCGAGGGCCACAGCGACAAAGGGGACAGTATGAATGGTCCCGGGATCGGGCTGGGAGGTCATTTGCAGTTTGGGGTCGCTCTGAATTGTAGGGGCCTGGCGAGTGTGGTTCTAAGTCGGTGATTATTTTTCCCCAAAAAAAGGGGCAAGCTTGCAATTTAAAAACTTCAGCGTTAAAACAGTTCAAGAGTGTTGCAACTTGTCAGTAAGTGCTAATATGAAGAAGGAAAGGAAAGTGTGGGTTTTGTGTATGTTGTGGTGTGTTTTGTAACACACACACCCCCAACAAAACACACATAACATACACACTCACACAACCACACAACACACCCACAAACCAACACATATTATATATATATATATATATATAATATTTTTATAACAACCCACACACACACACAAACACCCACACACACACACACACACACACACACACACCACACACACACACACCACAAACACAACCAGCACACTACACACAATAACACACAATACCAGAACACACACACGTATATTATATATATATATATATTATATATATTATATATATATATATATTATAATGTATATATATTTTATATTAATATATTATAAAATTATATAATATATATATATAATATATATATATTAATATATATATATATAACAATATTTAATTTTTTATCTACACACAACACACAAATTTTTTATCATCCATCCCCTCTATCATCTATTATTATCTTTCTTCTTTTATCTATCTATCATTTTTTATCTTCTATCTATCATCATTTTTATCTTCTTCCTCTCTCTCTCTCTCTCTCTCTCTCTTCCCCTCTCTCCTCTCTCTCTCTCCCCTTTTCTTATTAATATATATATTATATATTATATATAATATATATATTATAATATAAATCTTGCGGTGGTGTGGTGGTGTGTGTGTGTGGTTTTGTGTGTGTGTGTGTTGGGGTGGTGGTTGTGTGTTGTGGTGTGGGGTGTGTGGTGTGTGTGCGGTTTTTGTGTGTGCAAAGGGAAAAAAAACAATTACGTTTTATTTACAAATCAAAATTTTATTTTATGGTTGAAAAAAAAGTTTTTACAATGTCAAAAAAATTTAAAAAACAATAAATTTAAAACCATAAAAAAAAAACTAGGAAAGGCCCCAAACTATGTTTTTTGGGAAAAAGGCAGAGTTTTGGGTTTTTTTGGAAGAGTTTGCCTTTTTAGTGTGTGTTTTTTTAAATGTATTCGGTTGTTAGGACCGCTGCCCAAAAGTGTCCCGTGCGTATTACGCGCTTTAGATATTTTTCCATGTGCAAAAGATGAAAACTCCCAATCTCAGGGATTATGGATCCCCCAGCCCCCCTGCTAGGCCCTGATGTCCCTTTTTAAGGGTCACTTCTCTTTGCTAATTCCTTCCTAAAAACGACCTTGTCTGTCACATGGTTATGGCCCCTTATTTTGGGGGCGAGAACAAATTTACTTACACTCTCAACGGAAAAGGGGGATTACCTCCCGGTAGGAAGGGGGGGGATAAAGGGGGGGGATGGGGGGGTAAACAAGGCATCCCGAAATAGATTTAAGAAAAAAGATGGGGGCAAATTTTTGGGGGTGTGTGTTGTTTGTGTGGTTGGGTGGGTTTTTGTGTGTGGGTGTGTGTGTGTTTTGTTGTGTGTGTGGTTGGGGTGGGGTGTTGTGGGTGGTTTGTGTGGTGCGAATGTATGTGTGTTCAATGTTTAATGTTCGTATTTCTTTTCCCTGTTGCGACCCCCAAGTTCAGGCTTCGTTGAAAAAGAAACCCACAGAAAAGCAGCGTTAGTTTTTTGAAGTGGTTTTCAATGGGGCCGGGCTTTTTTGGGGGCAGCGCTTGAAATAATTAAACTTCCCGGATAAAAAAAGATTGGGGGTCTGTATCAGGGATGTCAAACGCAAAAACCTTTTGATGGGCAAATTTTCCCTTTTTTTAAAACATAAAAAATTCCCAAGATTTCGTTTAAACAAAAATTGGGTGATATCCCCGCATCTGAAAAAAAAAGTATATTTAATGCCCAAAAGAATATGTATCAGTCATAGGGGGCCACTGTTTATTCTTTCTAAAATTATTTTTTAATCATAATGTTCTATTTTGTCAGGAATTTATTTTTAAAAAATACTATCTTTATTTTTCTTTTTGTCTTTCTTCTTCCTTTTCTATCACTATTATCAACATCAACACCCTATCTTTTCAAAATTACTATACAACAATTATAATAATCACATATTATCATCATCATCTCTTTATTTGATTACTATCATCGTCATTATTTTTATCGTTACGTTTTTTATTATCTTTAATCAACCAAAAACTATTACTATTATTATTTTTCTATATAAAAATAATGTAATATAACAAAATTATTATTATATTTTTTTAAAAGCAGTACTTAGTAGATTTTTTTATATCATTGCGTATTTAGTAGTAGTCTGCTATAAATTTATTGTTTTATCATTTTTACATCATTATTTTTAATATCATTTTTATCATTACTGAATCATTGTTATTGCATTATTTTTTTTTTTTTTAAAATTTTACTATAGTGTTATTATTTTTATGTTAAACTAATTACACCCAATATATAATATCTTTCAATATTAACATTATTTTTTTATCTTTAAAATTTATAATTTTACCATTATCATTATAATTTTTTTATTATCATCTTATCATTTTATCATCAGTATTGTCAATATCTAAATATCAATATATTGTTGTGATTTTTTATATTTTTTTCATTACACTACTGTAGTTATTGAAAATTATAGCATCATTACATTATTATTATTATTAGCATTGTTTTTGGCTCACACAATTACTATTTTTTATTTTCATATTTATCATTATCTTTAATTTTATTATTATAAAAAAAAAATAAAAAAAAAAAAATAATAATAAAAATTATTTTATTACATTATCTTTAAATAATAATAATAAAATTTTTATTATTATTAGTAGTAGTAGTATCTTATCTTAATTATTTTTATTATTTTTGTTTTTAATTTTTTCATTTTTATTTAATAATTGTTTTATTAGTTTAATACATTACTAATTTTTAACAATTTTTACCATGAAGAATAATGATAAATTAGTAGACAAATGATAAGTAACAATAATAAAAAATTATTATTATCAAAATTTTATCATCATTGTTATCCCCATTTGCATTCTTATTATTTTTAATTATTATAGATATTTTAGATTACCATCTTTATATCCTCTTTATTATTAGGGCCAATAAAATTATTTTGCAATCCCAAAGACTTTTTCATGCGGATTTAGAAATAAAATATTTATAAAAGCCTTAAAAAACTTTCTACAGATCTCCCGTTCTTTTTTTTACCTGTTAACTTTCTTCTATTGTGTGTATGGGGGGAGGGGGGGGGGAAAAGGGGAAAGAAGGTGGAGGGGAAAGGGCCTTAAAGAAAATAAAAAGAGGCGGAAGGGGATACAGAGGGGACGTGGAGACATAAAAAGGAAAAAGGGGATGGCAAAAGGAAAAGGAAGGGAAAAGGGGAAGAGGGGGCTCAGGCCTTGGGAGAGGGGGGAAGGAGGAAGGGAAAAGGAGGGAAGTGGAAGGGGAGGAAGGATTTAAAAGGGAAAACTGGAAGGGGGCGTGGGGGACAGGGCGAAATAGGAAAGGAGAGAGCAGGCAAAACGTAGAAAGAACAGGTAAAAAGGGGGGAGAGAGGGGGTACCGTTATTTTTTTATCATTTTTTTTTGTTTTTGTTTTGGGACTTACGTTTTTCGATCGTACACCACACACACACACACACACACACACGCACACACACACACACACAACCACACAACGGGGGCGCAGATAAGAAAAACGAATATTTTTTTTTGAATGCACCAACGTGCGATCTTCCGTGTGTTTTTTTTCCCCCCGCTAGCTATTCGTTTTTTAAAGGGGACGAAAATGAAACCCTCTTTTCACTTTTTTTTTTGGGGTTTGTTTTTTGTGTGAAATCAAGTCTCTGAGAAAAAAAAAAAAAAGGAAAAGAGAAACGAGTGACCCCCAAGACTTGCATTCTAGCGAGTTCAAGGGAAAATGAATTAAAGAGAAAGGGAAAGGCCGACTAGCCAACCCCAGGTCTGGGTAAATTTATTTAAGACTTTTTTAAAATTTGGGGGGACTATCGCCGCAGCTCGTCAAAATTTTATGGGCTCGCTGCGGGGGGGGAAAGGGGCGGCGCGGAGGGCGGGGGCAGAACGGGGGGAGAAGGAATGAAAAAGAGGAGATTTCCGTCTTTCCGGGCTTGCAGACCCCCTTGGCCGGAGGTCTGGGTGCAAACCAACAAGTGCCGAAGTTTCCAAAACCTTTCTCGTTCCATTCTTTTTGTCCTTTTTGTTTTTCCCAAAATTCTTACTTGTTAATGGACGTTTACTGATGCTTTTTGCTATCTAGAAAGGGCTTTAAATATTTTTTTTCTGTATAACTTAAAACCCTAATTTTCTACAACATTTAAAAAGCCATTTCACAAATTGCATCGTACCAATGATTTTAAAGATCAAAAATAATTATCGTTTCAAATCAATGCGAGCCATAGATGGCTATGAAAAAGGTACAATTTTATAAATAAGACTTTTTAAAAAAGATTTTTTATTTAAAAAAGAAATGAGTTCACATAGAAGAAATATAACTTTAAAATGTGATCGACATATTTTACTGCACAAAATCCCGCCTTTTTTTTTTTTCCCAATCATGCTAGGGGGGGACTCATAAAAATTTCGTTGATTGGGGGAAAAAAAATAACATTTTGTTCATGCCGATTGCCCGGAGCAAAATTCTTATTTATTCGTTTATTTCGCAATTGGGTTAAAAATTTCCCAAAATTTGGTATGATCTGGTTATCAAGCTGTTTAATTAATATATCCTAAATGATAAATATGTAAATATGTATCGTATGCCATCCCCTACAAGCGATGTCTTTATTTATCGGCGCAAACAGGGCATACTTTGTTACTATGATATATATACGTGTGCATATATATTTTATATATATATATATATATATAAAAATATAATTATATATATATATATATATATATATATAGAGAGGGGAGAGAGAGAGAGAGAGAGAGAGAGGGGAAGGAGAGAGAGAGAGATGAAATATATATATATATTTTAATATATATATATATATATATATATATATATATATATATATATATATATGAAAAGGGAAAACAGACACAGTAAGAAATGAAACTAAATCGTGACCTTCGAACTCTTCACGGGTTTCCTCTTCATACAAAATAAAAAAATCGAAATGGATACAAAAAGAAAGAATTTGGACAAAAAATATATAGTGGTAGAGAGACAGAAAGAACAAGAGCTGAATCAGGTCTCAGGAGGAGGGTCAAGGTCGATGAGTCTGCGGAAGGCTTTGCTAACTAACGAGGAGGTATGTCATCCAAGCCTAATTGACAGCACTCAAGTTGAAATTAGGCATTTTTCTAATAGAGATTTTAACTTTTTCTTTGTGTGAATTTGCTGATTATTAATTTAATTTAGCGCTTTTCCAGTTTAGCTGGTGACCTTCATCACGTAAATGAACGAAATACGCATTTGATTCTCTGGCATATCTAACATCACGTTTATGTCATTTAAATTATTTTCTCAAAAGCTCTACCGGTCTCGCCGGGGCAGTCCTTACAAGGTATCGGGTAAATACCGGAGAAGTCTCAAGAGCACCGCTAGCTGCATTTTGCCTAACCAAAGTATTACGCAGCGTGTTCGGATATGCAAAAACAATGTCAATTCCACGCCTTAAAAAAGTGCTGTTTTCGTAAGACGGAAGGGTTGTGTGTGTTGTGTTTTGTGTGTGTGGTTGTGGTTTTTGGTGTGGTGTGTGGTGTGGTGTGTGTGTGTGGTGTGTGGGGGTGTACCAGATGCATGTATATCCATTTAGGTATAATACGGTGTACAAAATAATATTTATTTCTTCTTTAGCGGCAAAGTACAAAGCAGCAATTTTCAAGTCCTCACAATTTTTCATAGCAGAAGAAATACATTCAAAACGAGTCCGTGCACTCGTATTCTCGGATTCTTTAAGCCTTCGCATATCCTTGGGTGAAAGCACCCGACGGCTGCAATCAGCTTCGCAAAGAAGGTTTCAGGCTCCTCTTGCACTTCATTCGTGATTTTCTTTTCCTTTCTATGGTTTGGTTTTTCTCTGATTTTCACTGACTGATGGGTTTATGCTTATAATAATAATGATAATGTAATAGCAGTAGCAATAATAGCAATGATAATGATTAATAATGATGATTAACCTGATACTGCTACTAAGGATAATAATAATTTCATAATAATGATAAGATAATATCATATGGAAAAATGTACTTTAATAAGGGAAAATAATAAAAGTAATGAAATAACGATAATGATAATAATACTATAGAAATTATAAAAGTATCAATAATAATCATAGCATTATTAATGGGAATGATTATAATAAATATATAAAAATAACGATAGTAATAATAATAATAATAATGATTTATAACAACAACAACAACAAATAAAAAATAATTATAATAATAATAATAATAGCAACAACAAAAAGAACTATGATAATAATAATAGTAGTAGAAGTAATCTTTAAAAAGAAAAAAAATTTATGAAACAATGATAATAAGTTTAAGTTAGTATTATAATAATAATAATGATGATAAAATAATAATAATAATAAAATAATAATAATAATAATAAAATAATAAATAATAATAATAATAATAATAATAATAAAAAAAGTTTAAAGATAATAATAATAATAATAATAATAATAATAAAATAATAAAATAATAATGATAATGATAAAGATAATAATAATAATGATAATAATAATAATAATAAAATAAAAAATAATAATAAAAATTATAATACAAATATTAATAATAAAAAATGATAATAATGATGATAAAATGCTAATAACAACACAGAGTAATAGTAATAATGATACTAAAAAAAAGTATGCTAACTACTAATTATACTATATATACTATACTATTATAATAATAACAGTCAGTGATAATAATTAATGATGATGAGTGATGATGATGATGATATGATATGATGATGATGATGATGATGATATGATGATGAGATGATTGAGATGATGGATGATGATGATGAGATAATGATAGTAAAAACATAATATGAAAATGTAATCCCAAAATAAAAAACAATAATGAAAATAAAGATAACAAAAATAAAAAAACAATAATAAAAGATAAAAACAACAGTAATAATATAATAATAATAATAATAATAGTAAAAATAAAAGATAATGACAATTAGATTTATATTTAAAAGATATTGGTAATAGTTATGATGCATTAATAATCACCCCCTGTTCAGGCCCCGCCAAGATTAGTCGATATTTTAAAAAAAACAAATGATGATAAATAATGGAAACGATAAAAAAAGTACTACTACGACAATGCTAATGCTAAAAATGTAATATATAATAATAGTAATAATAATAACAAAAATGATGATAAGATAACGATATAATAAGAAATGAAAATAATGATGATGATGGTAATGGAAAAATAATGTGATTATGAAAGATAACAATGTCATATTTTAATTAATAATGTTGATGATTTTAAAATGAAAAAATAAAAAAATAAATGTAACAAAAATAATGATCAAAAACAATAATGTAAAAAATAAAGATAGAAAAATTAATTATAATGTGATGATAAAAATATACTACAATATACTATACTACTACTTTTAAATAATAACAGTTTAATAATGAGTTATAAAATATAATCTAATAACAAAAAATGCAATAGTAGTAATAATTAGTGATAAAAACAAAATAACGCAACAAAAAAAAACAGAACAAAATAATAATAAAATAATAATAAAAAATAATATAATAATAAAAAAAATAATAAAATAATAAAAAAGTAATAATAATAATTTTATTATTATTATTATCAAAAATGATAATAATGATAATAATAAAAATAATAATAATAAAAAATTATTATATTATTATTTAATGAAAGAAATAATAATGATGAAAACAAATAATGGATACTGTAGAAATAAGATGATAAGTAACAATAATAAAAATCAAAATAATAATTTGGGTGATAAAAATGTACAATAAAAACAACATCGCAACAACAACAACAATAAAAATAAAATGTAAAAAAAACAAAAAAAAAAAATATTATACAGATAATGGTAATTATTACAAAAAAATTATAATGATAATAAAAACCCAAAATAAAAACAAAAAAATAAAGTAGTGTATTAGGGACAGATCCGACCCCCTTCACCTACGTACATGAATTAAAAGTAGGTCAGTGACCGTCGAAATCGTG
>NW_023642978.1:0-9502 GCF_015228065.2 Penaeus monodon | reverse complement strand
TGATTATAGTTTCATAACTCATTATATTGTTATTGTTTTACTATTATCAGACTGCTATAATTTATTAACTATGATTATTATTCATCATTCATTATTAATATTACCCTTATTGGTTTTACAATTATTATTGATATTGTTGAGATTGGTGTTCTTATTATCATCTTTTTACCACGCTGTTATTATTATATTTGTTGTTATTATTATTATTAACCTGTAATCCTTGTTTATCTCATCATCAACCATCAATACCACATTATTATAATCGTTATTATCATTATTATACCATTATCATTTTATTGTTGTTATTGATATACTATATTTGTATTATTTTACAATATTGTTTTATAGTGTTGCTACATTTACTGATATCAGTGTTTTCCCTCATATATAGAACATAAGACAAACTAATGTGTCAGCTAATAGTAAACAGCTTCGCCTTACACATGATTTGTGATTGCATTAATTTTTTTTAACTTTTTTAAGGAAAGTTAACTATTAAACTGGGTAAATCTTATAGGAATTTTCAGATACAGAAATCGATGAATTTTTAAACTTTATTGAACACACCGATGGCTCCATATCAGCTAAATCGGTCTCCTATCCCAATGCTTAGTAATATCGTGGTTGATTAAGAAAACCGTCTGTATGGCCGGGATCGTATGGGTAGTGGTGGTGTCAGACCTCTTGTCAGATATAATGGCCGTAGGACACAACTGCCCATACACATTTGCGAATGATAACCAGTGGCAGCCTCAGCCATCAAGGTCCGCGACCTCTTGTAGAGCCCATGTGTTGGAGTGGCCGGTCCGTAAGTATGGAGTGTGGCTGTTAGATGCCATGAGAGATTCCATGAGAAGCATCAGCTTCAGCAGTACCTCTTGTGGTATACCCGTGAACCGCTGTAAGGACAGCGTAACGCTGTGCAACTGGGGTGTAATTTTGCGAGCAAGAGTAAGCAACAGAAGGCCCAGCATCACTCCAGGATCGGCAGAGACCTTCTTATGGTAGCTACGAACAGAGTGTGTATAGATTGAGGAAAACGCCGAATGCCGTTCAATGACCATGGCGATAAGCAAGCTCAGCGTCCGCTTCAGGCTCTGCTGAGCTCTTATAGATGTGGTGGGTTATTGTATAACTGTGTAATGGGATTGTGTATCTGAACGATAGGCCATACTGGTCTCCGACTCTCGATTCTCCAACTTTCCGGAAGCGCAACGGTAGCCGCCAAAGAGCCACACGCCTGACAGTCATAATTTAGTTCGGTTAGATATTTAAAATGAGGAAATCTATCTATATATATATATTATACAATATCTGTATACATATATGTCTGTATGTCCATACATATATGTACATACTATATATGCAACACTGTCACTTACAGCGAATCATTTTACTTCGTGTGTGTGGCTAGGAATGGTTTTGAAACGCTTGAAAGATTAAAGATTGCTGAATAAATGTCTAGAACATCCTTTTTAGATTGAAAGGTATTATTTTGTGATGTATGCCACAGAATTAGGGACAATATTTTACTTGTCAAGGTAAGATTGAAAGATTACAAAATCTACTTACCAAATACTATACATACTTTGACTCAGCAACTTTGTTGGTGCCACAACAGAAGTCTGTGTGTGTGTGTGATAATTATTACCTTGCGCACAAGTTATAATACTCGTCTGTGACCTTTATGTGGATAGATAGATCGCTTTTGGGTCTAAAATTGACAAAGCGCTGCTTATTTTCACTAGATTATATTTTTTTTATACTAAATCCTATTTTCTTTTCTTTGTTTTATTGGCCATCCGACTGTATTCTCAGGAGTAGAATTTCCTGTAAAAATCAGAAAAAATTAATCAATAAAAGATGGTAACTTATAATACTTATAAAAACTTATATACATAGAGAGATAGCGATGTGTGCATACCTATGTATAATATGCATGTACCTTTTATATAGACCCTCCAAATCGCTCTCTATATATATATACACAGCCATATATATATAGATTTGGTACATATATAACATTTTTCACAGACTAAATACATAAATATAAATCCTATGTACAAATAAGTATACCATTTTTATATGATCACAACACCGCCTACATACATATATAACAATATACGTATATAATATATATAGATTATATTATTATTATGCGTGTACATAGATCTAAAAAGTAGATCATATTTCACTTATAGGCGCATTAATACAAACCTTAGTTGAGTGTTTTATGCATTTACATGTATTTATTTGTGTTCAAAAGTGTACCTGTAAAATGGTTTTTGTTTGTAGTATCCTAGCATTAAATAAGGCTACTTTTTGGATCAAAAATAAAACATGTTGAACAGATTTCTATTTTCACATGAGACAGGGATCCACAATGCTAATACAAACCTTAAAATCACGATGCTTTACTTAGTTTAGAGAGGTTTAACGTCTTGTTTACTGTAAATAAGCGACAGGCTTAACCTCACTACAAGGCGGCGATGAATCTTAGGGATGTCTTTCCTGCAACTGGTTTAATATAGCAGGTGGCATCAGTCGTACTGCAAGCCCACGCCAAAGGTAATCACATTTTGTTCCATAATCACCACGGACACTAATAGCTAAATATTCCCCCTATTATTTTATTAGCTTTATGTTTTGCGACTGTATTGTATCTTGTTGTGTTGCTAGTTGTGGCGAGCGGTAGCGATCTTCTACATCAATCTGTCCTACGGCCTTTGTTGTTCAAATCCTTCGAATTGGATGGTAATAAACCATTCCTTTTCTTAGCACAGAGTGGGATAATTGAGAAGCAAATTAAAACCTGACAGCATGTCACATCTAGAAATTACTGGTAACAAAGGTATAGAAAGTATATTATTAAGTAATTATAAATCTAATTATATTGGTATTTTCATCACAATGAATATAGTTTTACCCAGTAATATTGTCGTTATTTTTTTTTTTTTTTTTTTTGTGTAAAATACCTCCTATACTGTTCCATTTTTGATAATCATGTTTTGAAGTGTTGTCCTTTGTTAACATCACTATTCATTTAAATTTACATTTAGCATTATAAAGGCCAAAAATTAAGTTATATCAGTGACTTTAGTCGCATACGAAGATTAACGTTACATCAGAGCAGAAACAGAACCGGTAACCGTGTTATCCTGGAATGAGTCATTTGCTTGTATCAAAATTCTCATGAAAATATTAGCTTTCTTAATTCTATTTCGTTGAACATCTCTTTATTGGAATGGGACATTCAAAAATCTTATTTTGCCAATGATTCATTATTGGACATAACATCTTTAATCGACTAAACCAACCAAGTCTCTCATTCGTAGTAATATACAGATGTTGGTAAAGAGAATATGTCCTATAGTTTTTTCTCGAGCGTCTGAGGTGGATGGTTTCTATCTCGGCTTCCGCAGCCCTCTTGTAAACATGACTGTAAGCTACAACTGGACCATAAGCATAAGGGGCAGAGAGAATAATAACCAGTGAAGCCTCGGCTTAGCTTCAGGGTCCCGAAAACTCTCGTAGAGCCCCAGGCTGGACTGGCCTCTTTAAGTAATGGGATGTGGGGATTCCATAGGCGTGTACCATGAGAAACATCAGTTTCAGCAGAATCTCTTGTGGTACCCGAGAACGCTGTTAGAAGCGTAACGAGTGAGCTATAATCAGCCTGTTATGATTACAGTTCACTATGGTGTATGGTGTTTCCATAGATATAGATAGACATAGTATATACATACATATGTATATCTGTGTGTATGTGTGTGTGTCTGTGTGTATGTATTATGTATAAGAAATGTATGTATATGCATATGTATACATGTTAATTGTATGTTTGTGTCTGTATATGTAGGTAAGAGAGAGATATAATTATATATGTATGTATTTGTGCTGCATGTATATATGCAATATATATGTTGTATAATATATATATATACATATATATGCGTACATACATATTGAACATGCATTTTGATGTGTGTATGTCTGTGTGTGTACAATCTATATAATATACCATACATATATGCAGATTGATTCTTCAATTAAATGAAATATATTAAATTTTATTTACCATTTCCGGACACAGGCTTGATTATATGATTTCATTAATAATACTAACACCATTACTTGTCCACTTTCTCCTTGTAACTATCCTTATTACACACATTTATTTTTTTAAGGAAAATAAATATGACATCTAAGTAAAGTCAATATTACCCTTATAATTCAAACTACCACAGTTGTCTCAATAACCGTTATTTTTCCAATCGAAATTAAAGCTGAGTCCAAAAACCCAAAGATCTGAGGAAAGACAAGTAGCCACTGAGGGAGTCCTTCAGCCCTGGCCGACCAAGAGCCAAGGACTAAAGATAGGAAAGGGGCTTTAAACGACCTTAAGTAAAAGTTATGCATTATTCTTGATCACATCATTCCTTATAAACTTTCTATCTTATTGCTTTTGTTATGGCCACCACCCCCCCACCCCCTTATTTTTTTTTTATTCCTCAACAATTTTTTATTTTATTTGTTGTATTATTACCTATCCTGTTATAATTTTATTGCCTTTATTGCTGTTTTGTTTTTACATATTTGCTATGCTTTGTGTATTGTTATTATTGGTTAATGGTAATTGGCCATTATCATTATTATCATAGTTGTTGGCTAACTGCTGGTATTCCTTATAATTAACTGTTATTACCATTCTATTAGATAACATTATCATTATTATATTATCATTACTATTCTTACCACTATCATTATAATCATTATCATATATAATGATTATGGTTTGTTATAGTGGTAGTATTATTATTATCGTTATCATTATTATCATTTTTTCGTTCTTGTTATGTTATTACCATCATTTAGTAGGTACGTTAATGCTAATTTTTTTTCTTATCTACTATATAGTATTATAGTATTATAAATCATTGTTATTTTGTTACTATTATCATTACTGCTATAATTAAATTAATATGATATTATCAACCATATCATTTAGCATAGTATCTTATTGTTATTAACCACTGTTTTGGATATTGTTGAGATTGGTGTTACTATTATTTTTATACTATCGCTGTTATTATTATTATTGTTATTATTATTATTACTCTGTAATTGGTATCATCATCATACACCATCAAATACCATTAAATTATAAATTGTTATTGTCATTATGCATAAACCCATTATCATTTTATTGTTTGTTTATTGATATTCTAACATTTGTATTTTATAATGACAATTACTTTATTATAGTGTGTCATTTACTGATATCATATTTCCATTTCATATAAACAGAAGACAACTAATGTGTCAGCTAATATTAACAGTTTCGCTTTACAAGATTATGATTTGCATTAGTTTTTTTTACTTCTTTTTTAATGAAAGTATACTATTAGCTGGGTATCTTATAGGAATTTCAGATATAGAAATTGCTGATATTTTTACCTTTATTGAACACACCGATGCTCCATATCAGCTAAACCGTTCAGACATTCCCATGCTTAGTAGTATCGGGTTTGATAAAGAGAAACAGGTCTGTAGTGCACTGAAGCGTATGGGGTAGATGGGTGTGCAGACCTCCTGTAGATATGATGGCCGTAGGACACAACTGGACCATACACAGGTGTAGAATAATAACCAGTGGAAGCCTCAGCTTCAGGGTCCGCGGACCTCTTGTAGAGCCCATGGTTGGAGTGGCCTCCGTAAGTAATGGGAGTGTGGCTGTAGATTCCATGAGAGATTCCATGAGAAGCATCAGCTTCAGCAGACCTCTTGTGGTACCCGTGAACGCTGTAAGGAGCGTATACGGGTGCAATTGGGATCGGCAGACCTCTTATGGTAGCTACGAATGGAGTGTGTATAGGTTGCAGGAACGCTGAAATGCCTTACATGACCATGGCGATAAGAGGGCTCAGCGTCCGCTTCAGGCTCTGCTGATCTCTTATAGATTTGGTGGGTATTGTATACTGTGTAAGATGGGATTGTGTATCTAGAACGATAGCCATAGCTGGGCTCCGCCTCTCGCTTCTCAACTTCGGATGCGCAAACGGTAGCCGCCAAGAGCACAAATGCCTGAAAGTCATAATTTAGTTCGGTAAGATATTTAAAATAAGGAAAATATAGCTATAATGTAATATATATACATATACATGTATACATATATGTGTATGTACATACATATATGTACATACTTATATACACAACTGTCACGTTAAAGCGAATCATTTTACTTCGTGAGGTGTGGACAGGAGTGTTTGAAACGTTTGAAAGATTTAAAGATTGCAGAATGAAAATTGAAATATTGAAGAATCGCTAAATCTATTTACCAAATACTTCATCTTGGGTAAAGAGACTTTGCTGTGGCCACAACAGAGGTGTGTGTGTGAGTTACTGTTTGCGCACCAGTTTATATACTTGTCTATGACCTTGATGTGCATGGAGCACACGCATCAGAGCATGAGAAATGGAGGTGACGGTTATTTTTCATAAGAGAAAAAGATTGCTAACCTTTCGGATTTTTTTTTCATTTACACTTTCTTCATTCCACCTGTGTTACCGATATTGTAAATGATATGTGTATATATGTATGTATATATATATGTATGAATATGTAGGTATTATTATATATATGTATATTATATATGTATTATATACGTTCACATATATACATGTATATATGAGTATGAATATATGTACTGTATATGTATTTGTGTGTGTGTGTTTGTGGTGTGGATATGTACATACATATAATATATATGTATATAGAGAGAGAGATCGAAATAGATACATACACAATATATGCGTGTGCGTTTGTGTTTGTGTGTGTATGTGTGTGCACTGATACCCATGATGATACTAAACATAAGACCTGTGGGTCTGTTTGTAATAATTTCATTCACAGGATGTTTCGTGAACTTCCAGTATACTCGATCAATTATTCGGATATGAAAAAAGCCATTCTGTATTGTGTGTATGAATGTGATGCTTTAAAGAAATATTTAGTATTGATATCATTATTCTTACTAACTGTATCGTTATAGCAACTGTATAGTTTATTCCTATTTAGATTCTATCACAATGAATATCCTTACAGAGAATCAAAGTACACATAACCAGGTAGCTTCACTTTAATATAGTGTATTGAACCCAAAAAGTAAATTGACTTTTTCCAAAGAGTAATCCGACAGCTGTTAAAGGTAAGGAACGCTTAGTTATCATAACTAAAAGAGGGGAATTTTGGATTTACATCTGGTAAGTAGAGCAATATCAAGTAAATTATAGAAATAATTATGTATCTAGCTATATCTGATATCTCACGGTGCAATCTTATTGGCTAAACGTGCTGACATCATTTAGCTCCGCAGCATTTTTTGAGCCCAATAATTTGTGCGATATTATATGGCAAGATTATTTTAGTGCATTTTCTTTGAAAATGGTTCAGTAATAACTATGATAAAAAGTCCGAAAACGAAATAAAAAAAAATAGAAAAGATATCTTGCCAAGAACAATGCTAAATATACTTTAACCATTATTATTTTTATGAAATTCACTGTTGTTACTTTCATCATTCTTATTACCATCTGGTTATTTATTTTTAGCATTAACCTCATGACTACCCTTAGTGTTACTGTCCGTTGCTAATTTCATCAGCGTTATTACCATAAGTTTCGAAGAGTAACGTTATATCCGAGTGAGCTAAGTCTCATAGAACAGGAACCAGGCAAAGTGCTATCCATGGATGATCTTATTATTACAATTATGATGAGTATTATTTTTCCATTAATTCTAGCTATTAGTTAACCATCTTCAATGGGAAATAAAAATTTACAAATTGTATTATTCCATTTTATTACTGAACACACACTAAAACTCCACATCGGCTAATATCTCTCCGTTTTAGTAGTACTGAGATTGGTAAAGTGGAGCAGGTCTGTAGTACACATGAGCGTATGGGGTGGATGGTTGTGCCTCAGCTTCAGCAGATCTCTTGTAGATATGACTGTAAGGCACAACGGGACCATAGATAGGTGTAGAATAATAACCAATTGAAGCCTCTGCCTCAGCTTCAGGGTCCGCAGACCTCTTGTAGAGGCCATGGTTGGAGTGACCTCCGTAAATAATGGGAGTATGTCTGTAGATTCCATGAGAGGTTCCATGAGAAGCATCAGCTTCAGCAGACCTCTTGTGGTACCCGTGAATGCTGTAAGGAGCGTAGACGGGTGCAGTTGGGGTGTAAGATGCGGAAGAGTAAACAACAGAGGGCTCAGCGTCCGCTTCAGGCTCGGCAGATCTCTTGTAGATTCGATGGTTCCCGTATCCTGTGGAGGTTGGGATTACGTATGCACGACGATAGCCATAGCTGGGCTCCGCCTCTCGCTTCTCAACTTCGGAAGCGCAAACGGCAGCTGCCAGGACTACAAATGCCTGAAAATCATTTTATTCTGGTTATATATTATTAAAATGATAATAATAACAATAACGTCGAATGTATTTAAAATTGTATAAGGTAATGGTTAAAACAAATAAATGTGCTAGACATCAAATTTAAGATTGAAAGATATTATTTTATGATGTGTGGACACGAGAATTAGGAGACAAATATGTTTACATTGCCAAGGTAAGATTGAAAGATTGCAAAATCTACTTACCAAATACTTCATCTTTGACTAAGCAACTTTGTTGTGCCACAACAGAAGTCTGTGTGTGTGAGAATTACTACTTGTGCACCAGTTTATATACTCGTTTGTGACCTTTATGTGGATGAGATAAGCGCCTTAGGCTCTAAAATTGAAAGTGCTGCTTATTTTCAGTAAGATTTTTTTTTTCCCCCATTTTCTTTGTTTTATGCTATCAGACTGTATTCTCAGGAGTAGAATTTCCTGTAAAAATGCATAAAATAAATACAATAAATATGATAACTATGATAGAGTTGTAAAACTTATATACATAGAGAGATAGCGATGTGTGCGTACATATATATACATGCATGTACATATTTATATAGACCCCCAAACTCTCTCTCTATATATATATTTATACACAGCCATATATATAGATATGTACATATATACATTTTTCACATACCTAAATACATAATATAATCCTATGTAAAATATATATATACACATTTTTATATGCAAACACGCATACATACATATATAAATATACGTATATAATATATATATAGATATATATAGATGCGTGCACATATATCTAAAAGTATAATCATAGTTACTTATAGGCGCATTAATATAAACTTTAGGTTGAGTGTTTGTGCATTTACATGTATTTATTTGTATTCAAAGGTGTACCTGAATGTTTTTTGTCTGTAGTATCCTAGCATTAATATGTACTTTTTGAGATCAAAAATAAACATGTTGAACAGATTTCTATTTCATTAGAAAGGGATCCAGCAATGCTAATACAGACTTGGAAATTCAGTGCTTTCTTAGGTTTAGAAGTTTCACGTCTTGTTACAGCTAAATAAGC
>NW_023642977.1:35000-39265 GCF_015228065.2 Penaeus monodon | reverse complement strand
GCTGTGGGGGGTGTGGTCGCCACTCTAGCCTGGGTGTTTGTGTTTGTTTGTGCGTGAACCGGTATGTACAGGTTCTCGTTTGAAATTTCCTGGGGGATCCAATGCTGGGAGTATTTTTGGAATTTCGGGCTTGTTTTTTAAACCTTAAAGCTACGGTATATGGTCTTTATTTTGGGTTGTTTTAGGTATAAAGGGGCGTTTTTTGGGGGGGAAATTGAGGTGGTAGAGGCATTGGTTTCCCCGAGGGAATCGTGTTGGGTCGTTTTGTGTGGTGTGATTTTTGAAAGGGCGGAGTGTTGAAGCGGGGTTGGGTTGTTGTTTTTTTTTTGTTTTTGTCTTTTTGTTTTAAAAATTTTTTTTGCTTTTGGGGGCAAAACTGCGGGCATGCTGCCCCCCATTGCCATTTGAGGGTCTTTTTGCATGTAGCAAAGAAGGTCCAATTTCGCCATCTGCTGCTCTCTGTTGGGGTTGGTGCATGTGGTTTTTTGGGGTTTAAATCTGTAGCATTTCAACACGGGGCCCCGAAAAAAAGCTTCGGTTCCCATTATGGGGGGGACGGTGTTTAAAAATCCAACCCCCGGGTTTGGGACTTCTTGTTCTCAGGCGCAGAGCAACGGATCTTTACGTGCGTGACTCGGGGGTTTTTGTAACTCTCGACGTGGTCTTTTTTGGGCCCGAACTTCCGCCTGGATAACTCGCACATCGTGGCGGGATTGTTTGTCGAAAAAAAAAACCTTGGACCTAGAGTCCAGAAGAGCCCTTTTTTTTAAACAAAAAAACAGGGGTTACTTAACTCCCCCCGGACGGAAGCGTAGCACAAAAAAAAATATAAATAATAAAAGGAAATTATAAAAAAAGAAAATATAAAAAGATAAAACCCTAAAAAAAATAATAAAACATTACACAAGTATAAAAAATTCAATTATCAAAAAAAAAAAAAAAAAAAAAAAAAAGAAAACCGTCTGTTGTATTCTTAAAAAAAATAAAAAAATAAGTGACTTTCTCCACCCTTTTAAAAGAGGTTAAAAAAAATGAAAAGTAAAAATGACCCCTTAAAAAAAAAATGAATTTAAAATTCAAAATAAAAAAAGAATATTCGCACAGATGTGGAATCCCCGTTATCCCACACATGTAACTGTAAAAAGAATAGGGTAAAGGAAGGTCAAAAAAGTTTTTTTATAAAAAGTACAAAAAAATTTAAATAAACGTAAAATTTGTAAATAACCAGCATAAAAAACAGTAAAATAATGGGAAAAATAGGCGGGCAGGGGGAAGTAGCCCGTTTGTGCCGATTTGCCCTAGGATTACGGCAGGTAGGGGTAGGTGGGGTGGTGGGAGGGGAGAGGATAGGGTTAAGGGTAAGGTGGGGAAAATGGAAAAGGGAATAAAAGGGGGGAAATCACGCAAAAGTAGAGGAAGAAGGAACAAAAAAAGGTCGAATAAAGGGGTACGAGGGGAAATCGGGGATACGGGGTAGGCGGGGATGGGATAGAGACGGTAGTATGGGATAGACAAAAAAAGGTAGAAAGGGGAAACGGTAGAAAGGGGAAATACAGGGAAGTGGGAAGGGGGAAAAAAGGGGAAAGGAAGAGAGTGCAAATGGGGCGAGGGGGAAAGAAGTATGGGCAAGGAAAGGGGGGGGGGGGAAAAGGTTTTTTGGGGGGGGGGGGGGTTTTGAAAACCTCACCCCCCATACAAAATAAAAATGAAAAATAATAAATAAAATAAAATGATTTAATAAAAACAAAAATAAAATAACAAAGTAATAACTTTTTTATACCTATTTAATAATTATAAATAAATATTTATATATATTATAAAATATATATATAATATATATATAATAATTCAAAAAATTTTTTTAAAATATTATATCAAAAATATATGTTATCATATATATATAATATATATTATATATTATATTATATTTTTCAAAATATATTATATATATTTTATATTATATTAAAATTTATATATTATATATATATAATATATATATTATATTATTATATATATGCGCATATTTTCTGGTTTTTGTATATTTATACATATTTATGTATACATATAAAAATATATATAGTATATTTTTATAACATATTTTAATACCTCCCAACATAATATTATTTATATTATATATATATATTAATATATATAAATATATATATATATAATATATTTTATATTTTTTTATATATTATATATATATTATATAATTTAATATAATATAATATATAATATTATATATATATATATTTTAAAAATATTTTTTTTTTTATATAATATTATATATATATATATAATTATAAAATCTTTTACTCAATCACCAAAAAGGGGCTACCCCGAGGGGGGGCGCAGGCCCGCACCCCCCTTCGCTTCCAGCCCCGAGGATCCCTCGGGCGAGTCTCCAGCAGGCACAGGCCCCATCTCTTTTCCCCCACGACAGGTCTCGTCGAGCTGCCCAACCATGATCCCCTAGGACGTCCCACGGTTTCCCTCCACCCGGGTTTTCCCCAAGAGACAACCTGGTAAAGCGGGTCGCCCATAGGGGGCGAGCTAGGGGGCCATTAGCCAGTTGGCGATCCCGGTTTAGAAAGTAACGGCCCCATGGGTCTCAGGGTGTAACCCCCGGTTGGACACTGGCCCTCCAAACTTACCCCATGATCCGGGAAGGGTTTTGTTACAAAAGGCATCAAGCGAGACTCCAAGGGCACGGGATGCGCCCGGGTTTCGCTTCCATAAGAAAAACTGGAAGTATAAAGGCCTTGAAGACACCAGCTTGGTCCTTCTGCTAGGTACCGACATCTAAAAACACTTTTGTTGTCGAGTTCAGGCTCCTGTTGCCAGAAAATCCTCTACTGATTTTCCGGTCTAAAAACCCAAGATATGGACTACGTCCCAAGTATGTAAAATTTTCTGTGCTTCAACGTCCTCGCCGCAAGATGGATCGATGAACGGGTTCCCTAACGGGCCCCCAAAGTCCTGAATCTTGGTTTGGGCCCCAGGAACCTCTAACCCTAGGGGCTTCCCCTCTTTTGCTAAATGCTCAAGAGCCGCCCCAATTGACCCCAAAAGGACTCAGTGGGAGGGGCACATCGTGGGCAAAGTCTCCGAGCCCTTTAATAGCCATTTTGCCCGCATGACTTTGGCTAGTAGCTCTGCCCTTATCCGCCTACAAATGTTGAAAAGTGTGGGGGCAAGACACAGCCTTTTCCCCACCCAAATTAAAAGGGGGAAGTTCGCATCCCCCCCCAACTTTACATCACTTCAGTACCATAAGGGTTGTATCGCCAATAAACTGGTCGGATTCCCCTGACCTAGGGTCCCCATAGGTTCCCGATGCCCGATCAAACGCCTTTTGAGGTCGATGTGGGTGCAAGCAACCCCGACCAAACTCACGACGGCTTCCCAATTTTCAAGCGCTAGTTACGGGCTATTGTGACTTTCCCGGAGTAAATCCAGATGCTCCGGCTCTGGTGCCTCAGTAGGGGGTTTTCGGATCCTTTCAAAGAATGTGAGCGAACCTTGCCTGGGATGCGACAGGTAAAGCCACGGGAGGCTACAGTCCCATCGATCCCCTTTCCCCTTCCGAAGGGGTACCACCCCTCGCAGGTCGGGGGAATGGTACCAGACTGCCAAATGGCATCAGGACTGTATCGGCCCCCACCATAGGTTTACCCCCCCCTTTAGCGTTAGCGGGAAACACATTGCCTCAGCTTTCCCCCTCCAGCTTTAAAAACGCCCGCCTAACCTCTGTTAGGGGGGGGGTTCCCCGTGATGGTGGGTCCGGGAAAGGGCCCGAGACCGCTTGCTCCAAAACTAACGTTTTTTAGGACCCCCCGGTACAACGTTCAAAAAACTCACCCAACTTCACGAACCCCAACATGATTGAGATGATTGTCCCTCCGCTGACGGGCTGCAGTATCGTGAGGAGGGGTTTGGGTTCAGTTTTCTCAGGGCTTGGAGGCAGGGGGAAGGTCTTTTTCCAAAAAATGGCCTTCGCCCCCTCAGCAAATTCCGATGAAAGTTCCTTTTCCCTTTTCGCAGTGTCCCAGCCTACGCACCATGGAAGACGCAAGACTTTCCCATTCGCCGAGCCTTGGACCGCTTTAGTGGCCTCAATTTTCCAGGGGATGGTATTCTGCCTGTCCTTGGGGGACGCCAAAGGACTCCAAGCTGCTTCGAGTGTTCGCGCTTGAAGGACCCCACAAGCAACTGGATCCGTCAGGTTTTTGGGTTTTTGAGATCGGTCAGGACTCCTGGCGAAC
>NW_023642977.1:5000-25000 GCF_015228065.2 Penaeus monodon | reverse complement strand
TAGCTCGATCTAACTTAACATTAAAGAAACCTTAATCCTAACATAACACAACATAAACGTAAATCAAAAAACCTTCTCTAATCTAAATAAATTAACTTACCGAAACCTAACCTACTATCCCTAAACAACATAATATAACGGAACATAAACATAATAAACCTAATCTATTAAAACTAATCTAACATAACATAACAGGACAAAATAGCTAAACTATTCTAATCTAATACAACCGAAGATAACAAACCTAAACTAGACTATGATTCTAACCGAACTAAACTTAATATAACCTTAACTAACCTTAAAGTATCCATAAATACCAACTAAACCGATACTAACATCAAAAGAAATAATCTATCCACCTAAAAACGTCATCCTAACCTAACCAAGGCCTAACACTACCTAACTTATTATAAAACTAAACCTAACATAACAATAACTATACCTAACGAAACGTACAACCCTAACCAAATTTAAACTATTCAAACCTATCCTAACATAATTATAACAAAAAGAATGAAATCTAACGTGACTTACCTAACCAAGATACTAGGCAGGTAGATACAACAAATAGTAGATGGCCGGTAAGAAGGCTGACTAGATAACTAGGTAGGTAGATACGTAGGTAAGTAGATAGAAGTGTAGGTAGGAAGGTAGGGAGATAGCCAATTATCTAACTGGACATATAAAATTATACAATATTACATACTTATACTCACAGAAAACACATGCATATATAACTAAATAAATAAATAAATAAATTAACTAGATATAGATATATATATATATATATATATATAATATATAGATTATACACTGTTACATATACACACACATACATTATGTATGAATAATATCAACCTATCTATGATCTACTAATCTATCTAGTCTAATAAATACGTGAGTGTATGTATGAATGTATTTATTTTATCTATGTATATGCATTATCTATTTATATATATCTATATATATATTCATATATATATGTATATATATATATCTATATACATACACACACCTAATAATATCTATCTGTACATATTTTTTCATTGGGTGGGTATAATTTTATCATTTATTACATGGGGTGTATGGTGGTGGGCCTCTGAACCCGCCCACCTTCATGCTGGCTACACTCAAACAGCCGAGGCCTCTGCCCCATCGCGACTCTTTCACCCTTTTTTTCCCTCGCAACACCTCCACTGGCACTAAGTCCGCCTCACCATAGGAGGCTGGACAATAGCATTCCCAAGAGGAGGTGGAAGTAAGGTTCGACGAGGGAAGGAGCCCGTCATTGGATCATCCAGAGGGGTTATTCCTTCCTTTGGCTGGAACGACGACACTCTCGAGGCGCAAGCGAGACTCGGAAGAACAGAAGAAGGAAGAAGCGATCCAAAATAAGGACGAAGCATTATGGGAAGAATGAGCCTCCCCCCCCCCAAAGACAAACAAGAAGACGGAAAGGGGGAAGAAGCGATCCAAATAAGGACGAAGCAATGAGGAAGAATGAGGCGAAGAGAAAAAAGGAGAAGACGAAATAGGAAGAAGCGATCCCAAATAAAATGGGAAACAATAAGAAGAGAATAAGGGACTAATCGATCAATAATGATAGAAAATACATTGCTTTTTATCTTTATATATGGAGAAGGTATAATGATACGGTAATGATGATAAAGAGGATAATAATGGATAATAATGATTATGATACGATAAAAGATAATAACGATGAGATAATGAGAAATAACAGTTAAATCCACCTACCATTATAAAAAAACAAAGAAAAAAAAAAACGGATAGAGAAAAAAAAAAATTAAACTACCAAAAAGTGGCAAAAATCCAGCGAAATGTGTCTGTGTGGTGAAAAAAAGTGTCATATAATATATACTATATATAGATATATATATATACATTATCTATAATATATAATATATATATAATACACACACAGGACACCCACCATCACACACACCGACACACAGCACACAAACACACACCCATCAAACACACACACACACACACATACATATATATATATATATAATATATATATATATATATAAATATATATATATTAATATATATATATATATATAATACATAATATATTAATTATATGTTTATATATACACAAGACACACAAATAATCTATCTATCTATATATGTGTGTGTGTGTATGTGTGTGGTGTATGTGTGTGTTGCGTGTGTGGTGTATCTGTATGTGTGTGTGTGCCTGCGTTTGTGTGGTATGTGTGTGTGTTTGTGTGTATACACACACAAACACATTTATATAGACACATACACACACACCAACACATATTTATATACACACACCACTACACACATATTTATAAATATATATATATATATACTATATAGAATACGATATATATATATATAGTATTAATTATATGTACTATATATACACAGACATCACAAATATCTATCTATCGATCTACTATCTATATATGTGTTTATGGGTAGTATGTGTGTGTGTGTGGATGTGTGTGTGCAGGTGTGCGTGTATCTGTATGTGTGTGTGTGTCTGCCGTTTGTGTGTGTCTGTGTGTGGTGTTCTGTGTATACACACACCCACACATTATTTATATACACATCATACACACACCACACACATAGTTTATATACAACCATAACACACACACACACACACACGCACCAACACACACACACACACACACACACACACAACACACAACACACCACACACAGATATATATAGATATATATATATATAATATATATTAATATAGTATAATACACATATCATACTATTACACACACCACACACTCACTCACCCAAACATATGCCACACTCCTTATATACAGAGAAACAAAAAAAGGACGCACACACATATATAATAAACTATCACTATTTCTCTCTCTCGCGCGAACACATAATACACCACATACACACGTAGAGAGATAGAGAGATAGTAGAGAGATAGATAGTAGAGAGAGATATATATATATAGTATAGATATAATAGACATTGTTATTATGTATATATATACATTTATAGAGATAGAGTATATAGATATAGATATAGATAGATATGAGAGATATATCTATAGATAGAGAGATATCAATGTATGTGACATATAATATTATATATATATATATATATCTAGATATACTTAATATTGATATATATATAGATAGATAGAATATTAGATAGAGAGAGATATAGTATCAACCTGTCACTAATATTAGAGATATAGATATATATATATCATATATATATATAATTATATATATAACATATATATATATACATATATATATATAGATATATAATATATATATAAAATAATATATTATTAGATATGTAGTGTCGGTTATGTATATATGCCTATAAATATATATACATATATATATTTTATAGGTAACATAAATATGTAACGTATACAAAAACACAGAAATATGCGACATATAGATATATATATATATAATATATATATATATATATATATATATATATATCTATGCACTCCATATATGTGTCATATATATATACTATATATAATAATATATATATATATATACTATATATTTATTTATTTATAATTATATAAAATAGGTATATAAACAATGTTATACTCATTTATTATTTTTTGTTATATTATTATCTATCTATTATTATTTCTTATTATTGTGTATGGTGTTGTGAGGTTTTCATCCTCATCCCCCACCCGACCAACACCTATCTTCCCCCCACCCCCACCCCTTTCCTTGCCCTATACTTTATCCCTCTCGTACCCTTATTCCGCACACTCTTCCTTCCCCTCGCTTTTTCCTTCTCTCTACTTCCACTGTAGTTTCTCCCTCTCTTCTACCGTTTGGCCTCGCTGTTCTACCTTTAGTCTATCCCTCTACTATCATGTTCTATCCTATCCATAAGCCTACCTGCTATCCCGCCGCATTCCCTTCGTAACCCCTTCATTCGCACCCTCTTCTGTTCTTTTCTTCTAACTTTGCGTGATTTCCCCTTTCCATTCCTTTTCTCAATTTCGCCCTACCTCTTACATTCACCCTATTAGTCTCGCTTTTCCCATCCACCCCTATCTACCAGTATCCTGCCCCGTATAATCATAGGGCGAGTCAGCACAGCCGGACCACTTCCCTATGCAGCCTCATTTTTCCCATTATTTTATCTGTGTTTTAGGGCTGGCTATATCTACATATATTTCGTTTATTTGCACTCTTGTGTACTTTTTATAATAAAAACTTTTATGATCCTCGTATCCATATTCTTTTTTACGATGCTTCACATGGTGGCGGATAACGGGATATCCACATCTGCGCGCAACATCTCTTTTTTTATCTCTTGAATTTAAATTCAGTTTATTTTTCAATGGTCCTATGTTACTTATTCATCTTTAATCTCTCTTACGGTGAGAGAAAGTCACTTATTTTATTATTTTATTAATGAATTCACAACAGACGGTTTTAAGTTTTTTTTTTTTTTTTTTTTGATAATTGCATCTTCTTATTGCTTGTGCTAATGTTTTATTTATTTGATTTATGGTTTTATCTTTCGTATATTTTTTTATATAATATTCCTTTTTAATTATTTTATATTTCTTTGTGTGCTACGCTTCCCCGTCGCGGGAGGAGTTAATGTAACCCATGTTTTTTTGCTTAATAAAAAATTAGGGATCATTCTCTGGACTCTAGGTTCAAAGGGTTTGTTTCGACAAGACATCTTGCCACGATCGTGCGAGTCTGATCCAGGCCGGGAAGTCTCTGCCAACAAACGACGTCACTGCGGAGATGTTTATAAAACCAGGAGTCACGATAGTAAAGACCGTCGCTCTGCGCCTGAGGAGGCACAGAAGCTCACCTAACCGTGGGATTGTGATGTTACACACATCCCCCGGTTCCCTTTTTTTCCCACCTAGAATGTGAACCTGAGAGCATTTATTCAGGTTGACCAGTGCTTGAAATGCTAAGATTATAACACCACAATAAACACAGCACACACGAACAGAGATGCAGCAGATGTGGCGAACTGGACACATCTTTGCCACATGTCAACAAGACATCAAACGTTGCAACTGCGAGGGGCAGAATGTCGCGTCAGTCGGGTCTTGCCCCAAAACGCAAAGAAATTATAAGACAAAAAGACAAACCCCAAAAAAACAAAACACACAACCCAACCTACGCTTCAACACTCCGACCATTACAAACATCTACACCCCACCACCAAAATGAACAACAGATTCCCTAGGGAAACACAATGCCTCTACCACCTAAATTTCCCCCCAAACAAAGCCTCATACCTAACAACAACCCCAAAAATACAGAACATAATACACGTAGCTTTAATAAGCTGCACAATACAACCGCCAAGAAATTCACAAACATACCCCAACACTACTACAAAGAAAAACGGTTTCCCAGCTTGTGATCCCGAGGAAAATCTTCGAAGACGAGACACCGTACATACCTGAGTATCACGCAAAAACAAACACAAACACCGAGGTAGAGTGGCGCACCACCACTCACCACAGCCCTCTACCTCTCATGCACAGTACTCCAACAAACACAACCACAACGCAAACCAATGAGAAAACTGCACAAGAAAAAACTACAAAAAACACAAACGATCACAAAACGCAAAACTCCCTTCACCACTACATGCACCAAAAAAAAAAAAAAAAAAAGACAAAAAAGACCCTTGCTCATCGGGACACTCAGCAGGCGGGGAGAGCCTTCCACATCGACCTCAGTCCTGAGGTTTGAAGAGGGGCTACCCGCGCTGCTGTTCCCCTTGGGACGTAGCTTCCGTTCCTCCCAGTCAGGGGAGACTTAGGGAGTGAGACCGCCGATTCCCGTTGAAATTCCGTGCCTCACTCTCTCCACACATTTCCCTCTCCACACCCAGGAGTCCCTCCCGGACCCGAAGAGACCCAGCTGGGCATTCGTCCGATCTCGTTACCTGAGCAGCAAACGCACGAAAAAGTAGGTCACCGTTCATTCGAACTGCTCTGAGTGGCACTGCTGACAATGTTCAAGTGAATGTAAATCATTTTAATACGTAATAAGCACACGTATTTTACGACTTCTAGACCGGGAAAGTCCGACGTCGTTCTTTTAAAGTCCACCTCTATCACTAATCTATGTTATTAAACACTTCGGCTAAACGTCAAGCAAATCACGAAACGGCTGGTTGTAGGGTCCTGACATTCCGTAAAAATCCACCTTTCATTTCGAAATCATTCTCGCCTACATTCATTCAATTCCTGATTTCATGGCTATCAAGCTCTTCACCCAGCAGGGCCCTATAATGATTGCCACTGGACTATATCAGATCCCAGTCAAATGGCCTATTCACATTCAATAAATATTAATTATAATAATCTCCATATTCTTTGCCGGGATGTTTACGCCGACACACATATTTAACCACACATACAAAAAACGCACACGGCAGAAAGATCTTGTCTAATTTTCGAAACAAAAAAGACTCCACTAACATCGGACCCGACTTTACACTCATTCCACGAGAGGGAAGGGCCGCTGATCTCGTTTTCGGGAACAGAGCGGCACTACCCAACCACACACACTTAAAACTGGCACGAATTCCCCCCCCCCCCCGGTTCTGACAAATACCCGTCATAATAAAACTTTCGAATGACACCATTATACTAAACAAAGAAACAAAACATCCTTCACGTACAAAAAGCAGATGGGATGACTTTAAATCTACCTTGCAGTAAAACTTTTAACTCAACTTGAGAGAGGGAAACATTTCTCGAAATAGATAGGCATTGGCACCTCTTTCGCTTGGATATCAGCAGCAATGCGCCGCGCCAGACCGAGAAGAGCGCTATAAGATCCGCAAATCATTCCATTCCAAGGCAGAGAACCAGTGTCTCCTGACTGCTACAGGAATCGTTACTTCAAAAATTTAAACCACTTACATCGAGTACGGTGGGAACCTCACATCCTCCGAAATCAGTCCATAAATAGTTTTGACAATGACCACAAAATCATTGGCAAAATTAATTAAAACAAACAGAATCTATGAGAGTTTGCACTCCACGGGAATTTGGCAATCAAATTAGGACAATTAAAAGGTAGTAACTTCCCCCCTCACTAACCTCCCAAGGACACCAACAATTCAATTTCAGATCCCGGGAGGTTATCAAAATTTCAGGGACATTGGCAAACTGTTTTTCTATCCTCATGAACCCCACCCTCTTTTTAATGATCACTTTCAATCCATTCAACACCTAGAATCCAAGACCAAAGGATAGAAACAGAAACCAGAGCAGATTATCCACCTGGATAATCTGGGACGACACAGGCGACAACACGTGCCCCCATTCACTGGAGGAGGTTAAACAAATAATAATGAGGTTTCCTCGAGCTCCGGGCTCCTCTCAGACGGACGTGACGCACTCATTCATAACCTGACAACGTTTACGTAGCTATGACGCACTTATATAACACTTCCTTGCCCTGGCTACTATCCCTCACCTTGCAAAACTGCTTAGTCGCCATTATCCTAAGCAAAAACAAGAACCTAATGACCCCAAGAATGTTACCGCACAAGTAGTTTACTAGAGACATTAGCAAAATTTTGAGAAAGTAATTAACTCCGACTAGGCGTGTATCTCGGAACAAACCATGACTTCTCTCTCAAAACAATCGGCTTCCGCTCTCACGTTCGACAAATGGACGCCACTGAACATCTGACTAACTACAGTTTAACAAACAAAGAAGGAGAATAAGACGGTTCTCGTAACCAAACGACGTGGAGCGAGCCTCGACACGGTTTGGCATGCTGGCCTGAAGGGATAAACTGTGCACAAAATAATTTTCATGTGCACCAAGGAAGTGTTTGCAGCTTCTGGATGAACGTAAATTAAAAGCTAAAATTTAAAGGCAAAATTTCAGACACATTCAAAATGCACGCAGGGTACCTCAGGCAGCATAAGCAAGCCCAACCACTATACATATATACACAAACGACCTCTCGGGACCCCACATTTCCCGATTCATTGAGCTTCTTTACGCCGACGACGTACCGACTTAGCTAGACATGATTCGCTCGCTGGTGGTCCGGACGAACGAATCAAACGACGAGCTGGCAACGTTCGAGTGGGGCACAAATGGCTTATCAAAACTAATGCGACAAAACAAAAGTTCTCTTTTAAAACCCGAGGACAAAAACCTCCTGATGATCCAATACATCTAAACTCTTTCGACAGACTACACGCACCTCTTCAAATAACACGCTCTTTGCACCACCTCTTCAAATAACACGTCTTGCCACCGTGCCCCCCTGTGGTAACCTTCGATTACATGTTTAGATTTTTCATTACCCTACCAGTAATAAAACAGCCACATTGGCTAATAAGATATTACAAATCGCTTTACCGATTAGAGGCGCCCCGCGCACGACACTGCACCTGTTCAAAGCCATTATACACCCTCTATCTCACATACGCCCACTTCACACTTACACTCGCCGCACACACAAACAGAAGAAACTGCAAGTCATCCAGAATAAAAGCTCTCCGCTGGATCTAAACTATAGGCTGGGAACGAGTTTGTTTACATCATCACAACTTTCCAAGAGAGATGGGTGCTCCCTCTGAAAACCTCTGTGGCAGCGCGGGGGTTTGTTAACGACTCGACAAACTCGTCTTTGGGCGGCACGGAACTGGAAGACAAGAACGAATGTCTTTCTCCAGGGAAGGAGAAGCGCCTTGGCCGCGATTTTCTTGCGCTAGAGTGGGGGCGAAGAACAGGAGCCAGTTTTTGAGCTCGGCAGCAAACATCCTTAAACCACTGTGAAACTCTTAATCTTACTTCATGCCTTTCACCCTCCCTACCTCCCTGTTTCGTTTGTTTGAAATGTAGCTTGCTTGAGAGATTTGCGAAGTTCTGGCTTCGCTCGGGCCTTTCACTTATGGCCCGGTAAGTATAAGGATAAGTCTGATATGCGAAGATTAGCTTCGCCTGGGCTATGCCCGGCCCTGTGTCGACAAATGCCGACTCGCTCACGGTTGTGTCAGTGGTTCTGACTCAGCTGAACTTAGTCCTTACCCTACCGTGGTACCCAGCCACAGCAGTTACCTCCAGGCGACTATTGCAACTTCTGGCGCCTGGGCGGGGGCCTCGGATGAGAGGCCGACACGTTACCACTGTATAGCCCGGAGGCTTATGGCCCGGTTGCTGCTGCTGCTTGAGATTTGCGAAGGTTATGGCTTTCGCCCGGGACATTCACTTATGGCCGGCCTGTGTCAGTTTTTTGATGGCGGTCTCATTTGTTTGTATGACACTCGGTGCTTACCGTGGCGGTGGGGATTGCCAGCAGGCCGGCTCCTGTAGCCATGGTGTAAGCATCTCGCCATAATCTTCTTTACCAGCACGACGGCTGTGTTCTGCGGGCTTTGTCTCGGAATTGCTGGCACGCAAATTCTCCAAGTAATGTACAAGTGTGGCGTCGGCTCGCCGCAATGCATGAACACATCTTCACGTTCTATGGTTTGTATAATCTCGCCATGACAGTGGTAACCTAGGCGCATTCTGTGCAGAATTGACTTCGGTACCTCTGTTGTTTATTTAGAGAGTGCCAGTGGGTCATAGCGGCTGGCATCTGAAGTACCAGCTGGCCGAGGTGGGAATATCCTCGTTTCCTCTCTGTGAAGCTGCAGGAGGAAGGAGTTGGCCTCACCGTACATCCTCTTAAGTAATTTACGGGATAAGATGATTATCATGGGATTAGGGGGCATACCCTGCCGATTTCGGAATCTGTCGCAGCTCATTGACTCTGATCCTTAGTGGCTGGGAACCCAGTTTATGAAATTTTCGACCTGTGCAAGAATCACTCTGTGCTAGTGTGCGGAGGTAGTTAGAAGGTATATGTATATCAGTGGGTGGGGCTGCTGAAGGGACAGTGACGGCTCCTTTGGAGTTTGTGTATGACCATGTGTCCTTCCCCCATGGACACGTGGCTCATTGCTCCAATGATAGCAAACTGCCTCTGCCGTAGCGAGGAGGCGTAGTCTGTTCCCCTCACATGGATATTGGATATTGGTGGCATCCATTGCTCCTGAAGCCGGCGGCATCCGTGTGGGTCAAGGGATCGACCGATCAATCCGTTGTAATAGTTTGCTCCCCGGAGGGGATGGTGCAATTGACCCTCTGGGTTCTTGCCTTTAGGCTAGGGCGTACAAATCATTCTTTTTGCTTGCAGTCTCATGACGAGAACTCTATAGAGGTTTGTGCCCACGGCGGAAGCTCGACAAAGTCAAGGGTGGATGGAGTCCATGACCTGGCCAGTAGCGGTTATCTGTGAGCTGATGCGTTATTAGCACACTGGCTGTGGAGGACGCCAGGAGTTGTTTGCAACAGCTCGTATCTTGTTCTAGGCGTTGACATTTTATGTCTTAGGTTGTGTTCCTGGGAGCCTGGATGATCTTTGATAAGATTAATTGTGCTGCCGTTAGATCAATTCATGGAGGGCCAAGGGGAAGTTTGTCTCCACTAGGAGGTTGAGGACCTTCGCCCACGTTGGAGGCACCCAGGAATGACCTGGCGGCTCGTTTTGCTGTCTCCGTCAGTCTTTGTATTTTCTCTTAATGCCAATCAGAGCGAGGGATGCATAGTCTACCATGGGCCTGACAGTAATGTAGTAGATTACCTTAGTACTCTATGTCTATAGCCCCTCTGCGTCTTCCATTCATTGCTCTCTGAAGACAGCTTGCCTTGTTCGGTCAAGCAGGTGCTGGACCTCCTTGTGGAAGGAGAGGGTCGGTCCATCTACCCCAAGTAGAGGTAGTCCTTGAACCAAATCCATTCCCTGGATTTTCAGGACTTGGCCTTGAATACTCTCTGTCGCAGAGCCATGGCTGTGGATTTGGATGCAGAGGATCTTTAGTCCGTTCCTGCCAAACACTCTTCGGGATACCAAGTCCAGACAACGTGGGCTTTGTTTAGGCAGTGTGGTCAGTGGAGCTGATGGCGAGATCGTCTGCATAGGAGATGATCTTGCACCCCCACTGGGAGGTTTATGTGAGGATACAGGACATTAATGTGTTAAAAAGGCTGGACATGAGAACCCCACCCTTGTGGCGTTCCATTTCTAGTGGCCTGTGCTGTGATAGGCGACCCTTGATATTTGATGGCTGTTCTAGTGGTAAAGTAGTCAACCTATCCAAGCCCAAGAGCTTACCTTGATTCCTGAGAACCCACCTTGTGGCGTTTTTCCCAATTTTCTAGTGGCATGTGGTGTGATAGGTGACCTGGGATTGACTGGCTGTTCTATTGGTAAATAGTCACCTATCCAAGCCAAAGAGCTTACCTCTGATTTCCTGTTTGGATCAGGCTCTCCTGAATGGGCAAGTAGGGAATTTGCCAATTTCGAAAGCCTTCTCCAGGGTCAAGGGAATATACCACAGATGTTGCCCCATGTTATTGTTGCTCAAGAGCGTGGATATGCTGTGCGCTGTGTATGAGCCTGGTGAACACCATGGAGGTGTTCGTGTGGGGGTCCCATTTTCCATCGGAGCCGGTTCATACCATCCCTCTCGGCAGTCTTGGCAGACAGCTGAGCGAGATGTGTCGGGGTCCTTCCCCGGCTTCCTTTGGTTTTAGGGATGGGAACTATGGTAGCCCTTTCAGCTCTGGGTAGAGTGGACGTTTCCCAGGACTTTGGTTGATGAGTACGCAAGGAATGCAAGCGCACCTCACCACAGTACCCACACCCAGGTGGGACAACGCATGGAAAGGCTATGAGATCCCCGTAGCGCCCAGGCTGTGTTGCAACGGCGTTATATGCATCTTCTTCGTTCCCTCAGCGCAACTATTACGTTCTGAGTTTATTGGTCGGCTGCCTTTTCTCTGATGTGGCCAAGTCTTCTGGTTTGTAGGCCATTCTGTATTGCCTCAGTTAGGTGCAGGCTGTCGTACTCGTCTCTCGCAGAGAACTCGTGCGCCAGTCGTTGGCCTTGACTGGGGGTCGTGGTGCTGCATCTCGGGGTAAGCGGTGGGGCTCGCTTGACCGTTGCCATAGCTTGAGAGGGTGGTATGGTGATTGATGGGAAACTATGGTAGCCCTCCCAGCTCTGGGTAGAGGGGAAGTTCCCAGGACCTGTTGATGAGTTGCAGGAATGCATAGCTCACCTACCAGATCCCAGGTGGGAAAGGATGGGGTACGGATCCCGGTCATCGCCAGGGCTGTGTTGCAACTGGCTTTATATGCATCTCTTAGTTCCCTCAGAGAAAAAGATAAGTCTGAGTTATCGGGTTCGGCTGCCTTTTCTCTGAGTGAGCAAGTCTATCCTGGTTGTAGGCATTCTGGTTCTTTGCATCAGTTAGGCTGCACGGCTGTCGTCTACTCGTTCCGCAGCGACATCTTGCGCAGTCTGTGGCTCTGACTGGGGGTCGTGGATGCGTGCATTCTCGGGGCTAAGGTGCTGGGGCTCGCTTGACCGTTTGCCTTAGCTCTGAGAGGGTGGTATGGTGATTGAAGGCTCACACATTCCAGCACTTTTCCTGCCTCACTCTGCTGGCAGTTTCCTTTGGCGTCCTGACAGCCTCACTGAGGAGGCAGGTTGGTGTCGGGGGTTTCTTGCCCTTCGGAAATGTGTCGGCCATATTTTACCCTGTGGTTGTACCTCCCTATCTCGTTCATTGAAGTACCACGAGTCCTTGTGAGTCCTTCTTAGACCGCTCGTGTGGGTTTCATTGCTTCTCAGACAGCGGGCCAAGGCGTATGGAAAACGCCTGCCAGTAGCCTTGTCTGTTTTCCATCTTGGATTCGTTCAGTGGTTTCGGGGGCCACTATACATGAGGTTTGTTATAGTGCCATTAATGGTCACTCATGCGGTTCATCGCACGCCAGACCAATCCTCTCCACCAGAGTCACACTGGCCAGGGATGGTATAGGACCCTCCTCTAGACATGCGTTGGCTAGGCTGTTGAGGGAAGAGCGATCTCGGGGAAATGTCTTCAAGCAGTTGGCTATGTGACGGCCAGCCACATCGGTGCCCTGCAGGGAGCCAGGATGGGGTGGGTGTGAATTGAAGTCTACCCTTGATCACTCGGTCGGTGCTGCGGAAAAGCACATTACCTGGCTGAGTCTAAGCTACTACAGTGGGCTGGAATGTAACACATTGTACAATTTCAGGGGCCCCCCGGCCAGTTGACTCTCGTACGGCAAGCGATTAACATTCTTCTCCACGGTGCTGTGCATTGGCAGGAGCAGGGGGAATGTTGCTTTGACCAGGGTAATCAGGCTCTTTTGCCATCGGAACTGGCAGCTCGTAGAGGACGTGATTACCCGGAGAAGCGAACAGTCTTCATGATAGGTCCCTGGGCAATGGACGATGTCAATGCTCTTGATCGCACTAGTGCGTGGAGGATGGCACTCCTTGAGGAGAAGCTAACAGACGTGTCCCACTGCAGAATACTTAGATGCGTTGCAATGATGTTTACTAATTGATAGTTACATCAAGAAACATGTTATTCGGATTGACAGTCAGAGTCTGACAACTCCAGTGTGAGATCCTCTGCTGACGGGCTCCTCCTCGCTGTCGGCTATCCCTGGACCAACTGGGGGGTGGGAGAGCCTTTGTAGCTTGACTTGTCGTGTTTTGGCTTTTCTTGGCCAGGCTTGTTTTGTGCATTGGCTGGCCTGCCTGGGCAGGCTCAGCTTCTTCTGATTCGGCTTGTGGCACTGAATCAAGCCTGGTTAGGCTCTGCGGTGAGGGCATAAGCTGGCTAGGTCGCCTGTGAGGGCATAGCCTAGGTTGGGATGCGGAGGGGAGTCTCGAAATGGGGTGCGGAAGAGGATTGGGCTGATTTGGCCCCTTCAAATCTTCCTTCCCTTATGCTTTTGCAGTCGTTTGAATGCGTCCATGGCAAAGTCGACTGCTTATCCGCCTCTTCCTTGGTCCTGGACAAGGATACTGACACTGGCTGTGATACAGCCAGCGATAGGAATCGACATGTCCCCTCGTCGAATAAAAATGTCTTTGGATCTGGGGAGGACGTGGGTGCTGTTGGAACCTTTCTTCTTGGTTCTCTGCACTTGCTTTACATGGGGGGACTCCTGTTGCGGAGATTCTCCGGTTTCGGCTGGGGGCAGCGTCCTTCCCTGAGGGAGGCGGGAGGCCTTTCCGCATTTGTTCCTCCCCAGACGTAGGTGCCTGGGGGGGCAGGAACAAAGTTGGTCGCTTCTTAGCAACTCTTGCCTATGGCCCGTGTTTTAAATTTTTAATGTTAAGTTAAGTTGCGTTAAAGGAAGGATATAGTCCGATATCGAAGCTAGCTTCGCCCGGGCTAATGCCATGAGGTGAGGCCCCGGCCTGTGTGACTCATGCCGACTCGCTTTCACGTGTGTCAGCTGCTGCGACTCGGCATGACCTGTCCTACCCGCTGTGGTGCGCCAGCCACAGCAGGAACTACCGGGCGACAATTGCATTCTCGCACCTAGAAACGTTACCACTGTTCTAGCCCGGAGGCTTTAATTTGCGTTGAGCTTACGCCGCGGCTCGGACCAATCGCGTCGGCGCGATGGTTGCCGGGCTCAGCGGGAGGGGCGCGGGTGTCGGAGCGCGAAATTTATCGCCTAAACTTTTTTTAAGCTTTATTTTCTTACGTTATGTTTGCGTTGTTTTTTTTATTGTTATTTCGTTTTTCTAGTTTCTTGTTCTTCACCTTGTGCTCTTTTGGTTTTTTATAGCATTAGGGGTGTTGTTATAAATAAAACCCTTTTAATTACCCTTGTAAATAAACAAACTCCCCTAACGACGAGCCCCTATCCGTTTTTACATCCCTTCCCTCACACTTCCTCTTTCGTGTGTCACACAACCCTCGCCCCGCCCTCATCTCATTATTTCTTCCATAGACACCAGAGTCCATATCCAAATCATTACCTCATCTCACTGGTTTACGGATTCGACACGTGGCATCTGCCGCCTGCCACCCTGCAGCACGTGGCTCCTTGGCGTAAGGAGTGCCAACACGCGAGGTGGGGGCGGAGATGTCCATGGCCAGTGTTGATAACCACAAACGTGGTGAGATCGCCAGAGCCATCTACCTAGAGTCCTCGCCGCCGACAGGGAGAAATCTCTGCTCGACGCGGGCAAGGGAGGGTAGCCTCTCTTCTCCCCCCCCCCCGATCTCACTTCGTACTTCAAACCTGCAGCCTCACGGTTAGCCGAGGGCACCACCGTGCCATGGGCGAGAAGTCCGTGCATGGTGGGCCCCGATGGCGCCGGACCAGGCCACCTTTACCGCTCCCAACCCTCCCCGTTAGCGAGTGGATCGCAGCCGGGCGCGGTGTCTCGCCGACCCGTGAGTTGGATCATGCGACGTTACCGTTAGGCCAAGGCAGACGAAACCCACCGATGGCGCGAGGCCTCCTGTGACCTTTGTCCTCCTTTCCTCGCTGATCGCTCTGCCCCCAACTTTTACCCCGCATGTGGGGTTTAAGCCCGACTCTTTTCTCTCTTACTAAATCATCTCTTCGATCCCCCCTTTATCCTTCCCTCCCCCATTCTTCTTTCCCCCCCGGCAATGGGTCTTTTTCTAACTTTACCTTACCTGCTTAATAAAGGAGTGGATACTGTGACTGGGTGTGACTACCCTTAGGAATTACCTTTTCCTGGATTTACACGTGAGGCTGAAAAAACAGGTTGGACTGCCACTTTTTTACTTCCCTGGTGTATCTAGGCTGGACGTGTATATCATTGTTAACCCACCTTTTACTTGTGAACATGTTGTGCTTTGTCTTTTACTTTTTACTTTTTTGAGTTTATTAAATTTATCTTGTACTTAGCGTTTCTTTTATATATGCTTTACCCTTTTACTCTGTCTTTTACTTAAGCTTGTTATTCGGCTTTTTACGACTTTCTGTATACTTTTTACGATCTTTTACTTTTTCCTCATTCTAGCTTTATGTATTTTTAAACTAAGACTAGTTTTCTTATTGTTTAAGCCCTTCGGCAGGTTTTTTTCATCATTCTTAAGACCTCTCTGACGTATCTTCTAGTAATTCTGTTTTTACTTTGGTGGCCTTCTGCACAGCTTTTGTTGTTTCATTTAGGGATTTTTTTTTTTTTTTTTTTTTTTTTTTTTATCATGATTTTCGATTGGTCACGCTCCTGTAGGCCTGCTCTCCGGGGATAGTTGGCTTGTGAGTCGTGTGGGTTCTGAGCCTTAGCTTGGTCCTTCACCCCCTTTAAAGGAACGAACGGGGCCCCTCATTCTTGGCCTCTTAAGCCTGAAGTCTTCCCGCCCAGCGTGTGTCTCTCATTTGGGTTCCTCTGTCACCATAACCTTACAGAACTCTAAGCCTCCTCGCAAGATGACTGCAGTCCATTTGTAGTGAATCTCGATCCATCAGAAGGGAGATATAGAATGGAAGACTTACCCCTTCCGCTTGCAAACAGTGTGGCCGCAATAACTGTCTACGGGTCAGGAAGATGGGGGCGAGAGATGTCTTATGATCGGCTTGCTATTTTTTTATGATATTTTCTTGTCTTTTAATAGTTGATGAAAAATTCTATCCCGGTTTCTTTTTTATCCATCTGGATATTGGAGAGCACATTATGGTTGTCGGTGCTAATAGTATGGAGTTTTCTTTTTATATGTCATTAAATAAAACTACATTACTTTTTTATGGCAGGCTACCAAAACATGGCATTTTTAAAGAAGTAATAATCTTATTTCGGAAAGGGGTAAAGACACCGCCTTTTCCCTTTTTTTGAGAGGAATGCCACTCACTTGGGTGACCGAGATTCCCTTTATTATCACTTTATTGGGGGAGGTGTAATATATAGCGGGGCAGCAGGTCAGGCAGGGGAGAGCATTGTGGTCGTATAGGCTGCAGGTTAGGTGAGGGTTCCGGGTAGTAAGAGTACGAGCTATAGGCGTAAAGGTGGCATTTTAACCTTTTTTCTCTGTCATCTTGATAGGTGATGTGCTCTCTCTTTACGTTTTTTTTGATCTGTTGAATTGGTTTAACTCGAATTTTTGAAATGTTTGTTTAATCTTATCAGCATCCTTAGTGTCTAAATGATTTTACTGTTATTTCAACGTGTTTTAAAAAAAAATCTTTTTTGTAAAAATGAATGATACTTTTAGGACCCCATCAGCATCCCCGCCAGTTGTCTAATTAACATTTTGTCTAATTAACCCAAAGTTAATTTTGGAAAAACGCCAGTATGACTGCTCACTTCTGCTATATATAGAATGTAAAGAATAGGGAGTAATTTAGGGAACACAAGAGGCCCCCCCAGGTTTGAATCTGGCATATAAACCAATAGGATTATTAAACTGCACGAGTTCAAAAAAAAAAAAAATCCTTAATCTGATTTCTATCCGACTCAGGTCGACACGCACGCCATCTCGGACGTAACCACGCTAACCAGTGGTGACCTTGAGCCTTGGTAAACTTCTATAAATTACAATGGCTTCTGATCACTTCATTTACACCCTTCAACACGCCTATTCCTTAAGAACATAATACTCGCGTTCCGGACGAATTCCAGGTGGTGGCACTAGACCTGTTTTAACCCAAGGGGGGACGACGGCCCACTCTTGCTTGCATTCGCTACACGTTCAGTGGAGGACGGATGATCTCAGATTCATGTTGCGGATTCGTGAAACATGGATGAGTTTTTGAGCGTTGTACCAGGTAGACACCTTCAGCAGTTACCTGGCCGGGACCCACCCATCAGCTTGGAACCTCCTACTAACAGAGGTAGGAATGGCCGATTTTCAAGGTGAAGTTGGGAAAGCTGAAGGAATGCGCATATCCTGCTGAATGCTAAAGGCTGGGGGAACCTATGGACAGGTGCCTGCATACAGCCTGACTGCAATATGGCAGTCTTTGTACCAGTCCCTGACTTGCTGAGGGGCGTGGTTCCCATTTTTTTTTTTTTTTCCCTCTCTGGAAGGGAAAGGAAATCGATGAGATTTTAGCAACTACTGTGGCATTACACTTCTCAGCATCAGCAAAAGTTTTCACCCACATTATTGAGACGGATTCGCAACCACCTATGAGTCATCAGAGACTGGAGCAGTCTGGATTTACGCCTGGCAAGTCCACAAGACGTATACTAGAGCTCGAGTAAGTGTGGAAGCCATCGCAAGTTTGGCGTGCGGATGCTCGCAGCTACATCGACCTCAAGAAGGCGCTCGGATCGGTGCATCGGGAATTCAATATGGGAGATCCTGAGACTACAGGGGAATTCCAACACCAGATTACTAACATTAATAGCAATTCTTTAGACTGGTACTTAAAGTGCTGTACAGTGTGGCAGGGGTCTGTCCCAAACCTCCCCTGTTAATTCAGGGGTAGAGGTAAGGCTGCGTCTGCGCCATCACTTTTCAACACCTATATGGACTGGATAATGGGCAGAGCAGCTATAACAAAGTCAGGTGGAGCAACACTAGGCAATATCAAGATCCTGACCTAGACTGTGCCGATGACGTTACTATACTATCTGAGTCCCTGGGTGGCAGCTCTGATGCAATTTAGAAGTGGGCAAAGCCCCTAGGCTTTTTAGAAAGTCTCCTGGACCAAGGACCAGATTCTGCATAATCCGGGATCATCCACTCAGGCTATTATGGGCACCTAGCCGTTCCCTATGGAGACCATTGTCATCAGGTTGTACTTTGCGAGACAACCTGATGGAGGAGGCCTGTGGGAAAAAAAAACGACCCAGGAGGTCATGGGTTGGAAGTCACCGAGACCTGCCGCGAGGAATTAGAGAGAGGGCCGAGGGCCTGCCAGGAGACTCGCCTCGAGGGACCCTTCCGTGGATGGAAGCGAAGGTTGGATACGGCCATGCGGGGCGCATGTCGACACAGGGTCCAAGAAAGCCATTACTTGGCAAATAAGAAAATGTCCTTATGGTGTAAGAATATAGTAAATGGAAAGCTATACAGCGGATGTTATCATCGGTGCGAAAGCTTCACAATATAGAATTTGCATGCTTAGGTATCATAAGGTATCAACACAAATATCACCAATATATCTTTCTTCAGTATTCAACAATCTTATCCAAGGTATGAATTGTATAGATTGTATGAATATATCTGGAAATGGAAAATTACCTTGCCAAATATCATTTATTTGTCAAGTTCTGATACGGTCCCGATATTGAATTTTATAATAGTTCCCCTAGATTTTCTCTGAAATAAAGAAAATTATTATAAAGGGTAACTTTACATTTATACTTGATTGATACCTATCTTTTTTTTTTTTTAGATGGAGGAGTCTAGAAAAATAAGTATATACAAAATATCTGGCAGAAAGTAGAACAAAAACTTTTGACATGGACTTTACAAACAAAATTAAAAATCATCAAGCTGTCAATAATCATCATGTACTATGAAGGAAACCAAGGAAAAAATATTTTGCGATATTGAATATCTTAGGTGCTGGACTCTAAAGCAAAGCGCACAAAGGAGTAATTCTCTTTCTCAAAATAAAAACACAAGAGACGGACAGTTTTGACCAAGGAAAATGTTAATCATTTGATGCATATTGTATGATATTGTTTATTTTATAGAAACCTCGTATGGTTCGGGTATAGTCTATATCATTGAATCAAATCCGTCTGCCATATCGTTCTTTTACTACAGACATGAGAGAGAAGTAGGAGAGAAGAGAACGAATTTGATACAATCAGAGCTTAGAGGACCAAAAGGGAGGAAACAGTGGCGTTGAGGAAGAAATGTTAGGAAGATCAGCATATCCTACGCCACACACACACACCACCACACCACAAACACACACAACACAACATATATAATATATATAGATATATATATGATATATATATATATATTATATTATATATTATATATATATATATATATATATATATATAATTATATATATATATATATATTATATCATACAACATACATACATATAGACAGCCATACATCCTGCATAACTACATATATTTACATACATATGAAATATATATATATATATATATAATATATTATAT
>NW_023642976.1:0-9502 GCF_015228065.2 Penaeus monodon | reverse complement strand
ATCTTTTTCATTTATTATAAAAAATTATCATCATTATTATCTTTATCATCAATAATCTATTTCACATCATATCATCATTTTTGAATTATTTCATATTTTAAAATTATTTCATTATTTTGAATTTATTGCTTAAAAATATATATTTTTACATTTATACAATAAAAACTACAATAAAAATAGTAAAAACAATAATAATAAAATTTAAAAACTTTTTATAATAATTATTTATACATTTTTTTAATTAATATCATTATTTTAATTTTTACGTCAAGTAATTTTTTTTTAAAAAAATTTTACTACCAAAAAAAATAATAAAAATGATAAAATCAATAAATATATTAAAAACAATTAAACAATTATATTATTAAAATTATACTTATTATTATTATTGCTATTTTTCAGTTATAATTTTTTTGGCAATAATACAATGATTAAAGAAATAAAAATGAATAATAATTAAAATGCTATTTAAAAATAAAATATAATAATTATAATTAATAATTTTTAAGGATTAATTTTTAAAAATCATCACCAACACAAAACACACACACACAACACACACCACACACACCACACATAACAACAACACATTATATATATTATTTATATAATATATATATATTTTTTATATTATAATATTTATATTATATATATATATACATATACTACTACACAACACACCCACCCAACACAACATAAATTAAAATATATATTATTTTATATATATTTTTATATATATAATTATATATATTTTTAATATTATATTATATATAGATATATATTTATTTTATTTATATATAATATATAATATATATTATAATATAGTGTATTTATGATATATATTTTATGTTTATTTATACTTTATTTCTTGTATATAAATTATAATACTATATTATTTATGTATATTTTAAATATATATTTTTTAAAATTTATATATATTATAAAATATAATATTTAATTTATGTTTATATTATATAATATTTATATTTATCTATTATTGTATATATATTATATATAATATATATATTATTTTTAATAAAATTATATATATAAAATTAAAATTATATGTATATATAGTATCGTATTAATTTATATACGTTTTTTCTATACGTATTGGGATATGTCATTATCAGTGTATTATATTATATAATATTTTTTAAAATATTATTATATTTATTTATATATATATTATAAAATTTTTAATATTAATATGTATTGTATATATTTTTTAAATATTAAAATGTAATATGTATAATTTGTAAAATTATGTATATCCTAAACCTCCCCAAAAACCAAACCCCAAAACCCAAAACTAAACCCTAACCTAAACCTACCAAAACCCTCACCCAAAACCCAAAAACCAATAAAACCGAAACTAACCCAAAACCTACCTAACCAAACCCAAACCAACCCAAACGAAACCCCAAAGGTAACCAAACCCAACCTAAACCTAACCTAACCAACCCCCAAACCCTCCCCTAACCCTAACACAAACCTAACCCAAACCTAAACAACCAAACACAAACCTAACCAAAAACCAAACCCCAAAAACCAAACCCAAACCAACCCAACCTAACCCAAACCAAACCTAAATCTAACGAAGAAACTCAAACCAAACCCAACCTACCCCCAAACCCTCCCAAAATCTATCCCAAACCAAACCAAAAACCTAACCCAAACGAAACCCCGAACCTACCCCAAAGCAAACCCCAAAACCAAACCCAAAACCTAACCAAACCAACCAAAAAATTCAAAAGCCAAACCCAAAACCTACCCAAAACCCCCCCAAACCTAACCTCCCCCAAACCCTAAACCAAACCCAAACCAAACCAAAAACCAAACCCAAACCAACATCTTAATCACATCACACCCCAACACACACACACACACAACTCATACATGCACACACCACACACAAACACACACACACACACACACACCCCCAAGCAACCACACACTATACCACACACACACATCCCACCACATATATTATTATATAATATTTATATATATATATATATATATATATATATTATATTACATACCACAGACACACCCCATAAAACATATATATAATATATATATTTTTTTATATATATATATTATATATTATATATTATATCACCACACACACACACACACACACAAACCACACCACACACAACACTATTATACAAATATACCACAACACAAAAACACACCCACCCCCACCACACACACACACCACAAACACACACACCTACCACACAATATATATATTATATATTAATATTTTTATTATATATATATGTCTATAATATATATAAAATTTAATATATATATATTATATATATATATTATTATTTATATATTATATTAATATATTTTAAATATATATATATAATATAATAAGATAGATAGATATAGAAGATAGATAACACACACAACCCCTACACACACAGAAACACACGATAACACCAAACAACTATACACAACACACACACCCCTAAGCGAAAACAACATATCTCTCTACTTCTTTCACTATTTTCTCATAAATTCATACATACATACATATTATTATATTATATATTATATATATATATATTAATATTATAATTTTATATATATATATATACATATTGTATATACATACATATATATATACGAAATTTTTTAATAATATATATATATATATATAATATATATATAATAAAAATACATAATCTTTAGATACACACCACACACACACACACACACACACCACCACACACACATCATAATTATATATATATATATTTTTAATATATTTTATATAATATATAAATATTATATAATTATAATATTTTTATATATAATATATATATATAATTATATATTATGTATATATATTATAATATATATATATATTATATATATATATTATATATATTATATATATACATATATCTATATATAACATATATATAATACACATATATATATATATACATATTATATATATATATATATATATATGTATGTATATATGTAGGTATATATGTTTTATATTGTATGTAAAACATGTATACTTTATATGCATGTATAATTTGGGTAATTTTGTTTTTAAAATATGTTTGTATATTTGTATGAAATAATTTAGTATATATATATTAAAATATGTTTTTATTGTATGTAATTTTAATGTATACATATTTTATATATGTTGTATTATGTAGGAATTATTATGTTATATGTATGTATATATGTATTATATAGCATGTATATATGCAAAATATGTATATTTATATATATAAAATTTTATGAAATTACATAGATTGTATAAAATGTATTTTAATTATATTGTATACAGTTAAATATTTGGGATATAAAATGTATATAAAAGATAAATTTTTTTTTAATACTTACAAAATTATTGGTTTAAAATTATATATATATATAAAAATATATATATATTTTATAATATATATTATATATTATTTTTTTAATCCATTATATTTATATATATATTAAAATTATTTTTATATATGAAATTTTTTAAATATATTCTTTATATAAAATACTTTCTATCTCCCTTTTCCCTCTATATATCATATTATATATATATATTTTATATTATATATATTTTAATATATATATATCATAAAATTTTTATTTTATATATAAAAACATATATATTCAAAAATATAATATATATATTATAATTATATATATTATATATAATTTTAAAACATATATACAATATTTTCCCCCATATATTTAAAATATACATTATATACATATAAATAACATTATATAACATATAAAACATATATATACATATAAATTACTATATATCCCTTTTATCTTGAAATTATTAGTATATAAAATTGTTTTTTGTATAATATTAAAATATAATATGTATATAATTGTATATGTAATATATAATGTATTAAAAGATAAATTTTTTAAATACTTACATATTATTTTAAAAATATATTTTTAAAATATAAAATATATATATATAAAATATTTTATATATATATAATAAAATTATATTTATATTTAATATATGATTATATTATAAATATATATATATATATATATCCATATATATAATATATTAAAATTTTTAATATATATTATATATATATATAAAATAAAATATATTTATATATAAAATGAAAAGTTTTTATTGTTCGTTTTTATATATACTTTATATCTACATATTCATCTATATAAAAAATTTATATAATATATATATATATATATATATTATATATTTTATATATATATTTTAATAATATAAAATATAAAAATGTATATATATTTTCCTATATTACATATTTATATTATATTTTTAAATATAATCTATATATATAATTACATATATATATCCCTTATTTTATATATTATATATAAAATATATTTTATTATATAATATAGATCTATATTTAAAATTTTAATATTATTATATATGCTATATCCATATATGTTCCCAAAATTTTTTCCAAAACCATATTATCCCTATATATATAAATTAATATAAATCTTATTAATATATATTATATATATATAATTTTAAAATTATTTTAACATTATATACATATATAAAACATAAAAAATAACATATATTACATATATATATGAAATTATTTTATGTTATATATTTTATATATGTAAAATATATATATATTGTATAAAAGGAAATATAAAATTATGTTTTATATAATATATTTTTTAAAATTTTAATAAATTTTAGTATATATAGGGATAGGGTATATAATAATATATATTATATTTATTTTATATCTAAATTTTATATATATATATAAAAATTTTCCCTTTTTATATATATTTTTATATTTTTATAAAATTATTTTGGTGTGTGTGTGTATTTTGTGCGTTTTGGTGGGTTTGTGTTGCGGTGTGTGTATATTTGTTTTTTTTATTTCAAAACAAACCAAATCCAAACAAAACCCCAAAACATAACCAAATTTCCAAACCTAAACCTAACGAAAACCTAACAAAAACCCAAACCCTCAAACCTAACCCAAACCTAACCTAAACCAGAACCTAAACCTAAAAACAAACCTAACCTAAAACCAAACCCAAAACCAAACCCCCAAACCAAAACCCAAACGTAACCAAAACCTAACCCAACCAAACCCCAAAACCCCAAACCCCAAAACCTAACCAAAACCCAAAACCCCAAACCTAACCCAAACCTAAGTTTAAATCTAACCCAAACCAAACCCTAAACCTAACAAAAAACCTAACACAAACCAAACCCCAAAACCCCCCTAACCAAACCAAACCCAAAACCCTAACCCAAACCAAACCCCTAAACCTTAACTAAAATTAACCCCAAAAACCCCTAACCCAACCTCCCCAAAAACCCTTAACCCAAATCAAACCCAAAAACCTAACCCAAACTTATCCAAACCCTAACCTAAATAAAACCAAAACCAAACCCAAAACCCAAACCCCAAACCAACCAAAAACCTAACCCAAACCTAACCCAAACAAACCCCAAAACCAAACCCCTGAACCTAAAAAAACCCAACCCCACCCTACCCTAAGAAAAACCCAAAACCTAACGAACCTAACCCAAATCTAACCTAAACCAAAATAAAAAATCTAAAAAACAACCCCCAAAAAAAAAAATCAAACCAAAACCCAAACCCCTAACCCAAAATAAAAACCCTAACCAAAACCAAACCCCAAACCAAACCCAAACCCCAAACCCCAACCAAAAACCAAAACCCAAACCCCAAACCAAAACCCAAAAAACCAAAACCCAAAACCCTTTAACCAAAACCTATCCAAAACCCAAAACCTAAACCTAACCAAAACCTACCCTAAACCTACCCTAAACATAATCTCACCTAACCTAAACCTATCCTAAACCTAACCTAAACCTAATCAAAACCCCTAACCAAAAACCTTCCTAAATCTAACCTAAACATATCCTAAACATTCCTAAACCCTATCCTAAACCTATCCTAAAAATAACCAAAAACCAAAAGGGTTTCCCTTGTTTTTTGAAACGTAACGAACCTAATAATATATATGTGACGTGTGTGTGTGTGTGTTTGGTGTGTTGTGTGTGTGTGGTTTTGTGTGTGTGTGGTGTTGTGTGGGTGGGTGGGTGTGTGATTTGTGTGTGGTTTGTTTTGTGTGTGTGTGTTTGTATTACATATATTTAAAATAGGGCCTCGATATGTATATGTATATAGTATTTTATTTTTATATTTATGTATATATATATTATATAAAAATATATATATATATTTTATTATATTTTATATTTTTACATTATATGTAGCATCTTATATATATATCATATATATATACTATATTATATATATTTTATATATATATATTATAATATATTAAAATATATATAAAATTTATATTTCCCCTTTTTGGGTGAGCATATACTTTAATATATATTGTATCCCACACACAAAACACACCCCACACACACACACACCCCCACACAACAACCACAAAACACACAAACACACCCCCAAGGGCACACGCACATATAAAAATTATATATTATATATATATATATATATATATAGACACAGATCTATATATATTTATATATGCAAAAGTATATAATGTTAGATTGATATTTGGGATTTTTATAGGGTATATATAAAAATCACATACCACACAGAAGAACACACAACCCCACACCCCAAAACACACACACACACACACACAGACCCCCCACACACATATATATGTTTATATATATTTTTATATATAAAAATATATATATATAATATAATATATGTAAATAAAATATATATATATATATATTTTATAAAATATTATATAATAGATAAAATTAATAGTAAAAATGCTCGTTTAGTAGATCAAGTTTAATAGATAAAAAATAGATAGATGGGATAGCCTTGATAGATAGATAAACCCTATATACCCATACTTGTTCTTGAATCTCATCGGTTATTATCATATTTTTATTTTCCCCTTTTGTCTATTTTATATATATATTTTAAATTAAATATCTTATATGTTGTGTGTGTGTGTGTGTATGTGTTTTTGCGGTTTTGTGTGTGTGCGTGTGTGTGTGTGTGGTGGGTGTGTGGTGGTGTGGTTTTTGTGTTTTTGGTGTGGGGTGTGTGTTGTCTGTTGTTCTTTGTGTGTATTTTGATTGTTTTTATATACAATAATCATTAATTAATACATATATATAATATATTTTATAATATATATATAAAATCAAATACCATACACAACACACACACAACCCCAAAACACCCCAACACACACACAAACACACAAACAAACACAAACACACACACAAAACCCCAAACACACGGGCGCGCTGCGTGCAAAAAAACCACCCACACCCCACACACACACACGCGCCGCCGCACGCACCCCCCAAAACCCCCACACACACAAAACACACACACCCACACCCCACACACACCCCACCACACACACACACACCCCCACACACACACCACAGATATATATATATATATATATATAAATAATAAAATTTTATATATAATATTTAATATTAAAAATTAATATATATATATATATATTTAAAATATTATATATTTATATTTATATATTGGGGGTTTTGTGTGTGTTTTGTGTGCATGTGTGTGTAGGTGTGTTGTGTTTTGTATATGTTTTCCTGTCGTCCACACACACACACACACACCCCCCCACACACACAACACACACACACCACACCCACACACCACACACACACCCACACACACAATATTATATATAAAATATTATATATTATAATATATATTTTATATATATAAAATTATTTATATGTTTGTTGTGTGTATATATATTTTACATATGTACAAAAAATATATTTTATTTTGTATATATATATTTTATATTATTTTCTATATATATATATATTATATATAAAATTTTATATTTTATATAATACGCCCCAATATGTGGGGTTTTGTGTTGTGTTTGTGTGTGTGTGTTGTGTGGGTTTGTGTTTGTGTGGGGTGTTTTGGGGTTTTGGTGTGTTTGTGTGTTTGTGTGTTTTGTGTGTGTAATTGTTTGTGGTGGGTGCGTGTGTGTGTTTGTGTGTGTGTGTTTTTTTTGTATCCCAAGTTGTATGTATTTTATATTATTATATATATTTATATATATAATCTAAATCATATCCTTTTATATAATATATATAATTTTTATTTATATACAAATATCCCCATTTTATCCCTGTTTTATACTACATACATCCACCAAAAACCCACTAACCCTAAAACACACACCCCACCCCCCCCAAAAATCTTTTTTAATCTTTTCTATCATTTTTCTATCTATTTTTATTAAGTATATAATAATATATATAATAATATATATATATTTTATAATAATATATATAATATATAATATATAGTGTGTGTGTGTGTGGTGGTGTGTCTGGTGTGTTATATGTGTGTTGTTTTTTGTGTAGTGTGTGTTAAACGTCATAATTTTTATTTTATAAATTTTTATATATATAATATAATATATATATATAATATTATTTATAATATATAATTTTTTTTTTTAAATTATATATATATTTATTATATATAAATATGTGAATAATGTAAAAAATATAATATATAAATATATAATTATTATAATAAAATATATATATTTTGTATGATGTATTTAAATTAATAATTTTATTTATATTTTAAATATAATAAAATATATTTAAGGGGAAAATATTTATTTATATTTTTATATCTTTTTATTTATTTTTAAAATATATAATATAATAAGATAATATATATATATTTTAAAATACCCCACACTTGAAACCAGAATTATATATATTTATTATTAAATATTAAATATAATATTTAATATATAACATAATACATTTTTTAAATATTTATGAACATAGTTATACACAAACACACATACATACATATATAAATTATATATATATTGTATTTATATATATATATTATATATATATATTTTATATAATATATATTATATATATTATAATAATTATATTATTATAATATTATATTATATATATTATATATATATATAAAATTAAAATATATATTATATAATGTATAGTTGTTGTATGTGTGTGTGTGTTGTGAGGGCCGTGTGCCTGGGGAGATCGAATCGGGGGATTAACGGGCTGTAAGCGAAGGATGGATCGGCCACCCCCACGTCGGCATTACCCCCTTGATGATAATGTGACATGAATTGGTTTGTGGTGTGTGTGTGGGTAAAATTTGAAAAATAAGAGAATGTGCCATATAAAATATAGAAAAGGTAAAAGAAAATAATTCCAAAAAAGTCGAAAAAAGCGGCAAATCTAGCAAAAATACAGTTTTTTGAGATTTTACGCAAAAAAAACGTTTTTTCGATCTATTTGAGGTTTTCAATTTTTTTGGAATTGATAAAATTTACCAGATTGTATAATCAGACAATAATGATAAAAAAAATTGAGAATAAAGATAACATTTCATGTTTAAAATGAAAATTTAATTTTTATTAATTATTT
>NW_023642975.1:7500-9503 GCF_015228065.2 Penaeus monodon | reverse complement strand
ATAGAAACGTGTTGTTATTAGGGGAAAGACAAAAAGATGTAGACGAGAGGATATCTGTTGCAGTGGGTAAGAGAGAAGGACAAACCTTTGAGATGAAGTACCTATTCTGATATCAAGAAGGCTTTTCTTAATTGGCTATTTTTATATGACGGGTGTTTAGGAGCAGTTATCACCAAAACAACTTACATCAAATTGTTTCTGATTAATCCATTCAAGCCAGTAATTGCACTATCCACTGTAATTTTGACATTCCTTGATATCCCCACTGCTTGATTTTTTTTTGGAAAGTTTTATTTCTAATGCTATAAATATCATTACTGTTATTATTACTATTGTTGTTAAGTGATGGGATTATTATGCTCCTATCAATAAAAATAGCAATAATAATTTTTTTTCTAGAAATCAAGGAAAAAGGTAAATAGATCAGATCAGCTACAACTAGTAATTGACTCCTTGATGACTATGTTCTTGTGGGGCCATCTATGTGTGAGCAAATTAACAAACTAAAATCACAGTGGACATGGCATGTATGGGCATACATTTCAGCATCAGTGGATTAATAATGATGTCATATCAAGGCATAAGTTGGACTCTGGACATCACACCTAATAAAAGTTTTCTACCACTAAGAAAAAATTAAAAATTAATTTTGAACTATGTCTATGTCTGCGGTATATTTAACTTAACTTTATGTGGAAGATCTTTGTCTTTCATTCTCATTATTTGTTGAAAATGGATAATAAAACAAACAAAATAAAAACATCTTTTTATATATAAACTGCTTGCTGTACATATTTCTTATATAAAGATATATATATATATATATATATATATACAAACAAATGGTGACATATCAAATCGAAGTCTAAAGTAATCATCTCAAGAGAAATAGCTTCTCATGTGGGCAAAAATTTTATATAATAGTTGCATGTTGAACACTGACTACTCACAATACTTTATAAAAGAATATAATAACTAATACACTTTTATACCTACAATAATTGGGGAAATTATGATATAAATAAACATTAAACTCTTACTTGAAAATGTTTTTACTTTTTTCTTGGAACTTCATCTTTATCTTTATCTTTTTGTAGGTTAACATAGAGTTTAGTGACATTATCCTCAGATTTAAGTCTCCCCTGGAATTCCAAGCAACGACGTGATTCTTCTGATGATACTTTATTCTCCCATAATGTGAGGAGGTTCATTCCACTGCTACGGCCCATGGGTGCTAGAGGAGGTGGAATTGTTCTTCTTCTCTTGCTATCTGGTAAAGAGAGGTCCCCTGCTGTATGTTTGCCTCCTCCACCAGACCCAAACTCAGCCTTGTCTCTATCTGCAACATAGTTACAGTCGTCTAATTCCTTCAGTGCCTGATCAATGTCAACTTTCTCATCTCCTTTGTATTCTGGGGTTGCAGCTTTGTTGTGACATTCCATCAGGCATTCAAGAACTTTTTCATGTGCTGGAGTATGAAGATGGAGCTGGAGGTATTGTTCAAGCTCTGCCCACACTGCCCTATACTGGTCCTCTCGTTTCATTCCCTTCCCTCTCTGCCCTGCCATGGGAGATGGGAGAGGGTCTCCTCGAGCTTCCATGTTCATCAGATACAGAATCACCTGCTTGCATTCAACCACTTCATCCTCTGTTAGATTGTCTTCTAGCATTAATGCTGCCAGAGGTTCAATCTGAGGACCCAAATTGAAAAGTGATGTTGAAGACAATGTTATTGGCCAGTACTTAGTGTGTCTGTTAAGTTGTTCTTTGCTCCGCTCAAGTGGTGTCAAGCTCTCTTCACTTTCTGATGTGGGTGCTGGAAATGGGGCTAATTTATTTGCTTTAATTAGTTCTCCAAAATCAGGAATCCTGTAGTCAGTAACCCTGCCTCCACATCCCTCACTGATTGACGGTGGATCTTCCAGTATACTACGTGAAGTGTACATAGTGTGAATATAAATATCTCCTCCATGGCAAGCCAGCATGTGTGATATGACTTTACT
>NW_023642975.1:0-5000 GCF_015228065.2 Penaeus monodon | reverse complement strand
ACTTTGCAATCTGGTGCTGAAACACTATGACTTAGCCTCAACCACAGTGACTGGTATACCAATGAAAGAGGAGCAAAATGCAAGTTCATCAGCAAACTACGATGTTGAACTATTCCATCCAGCAGCTGCTCATGCAGCAATTTTAAAAGGAATTCCATCAGAAACTGCACATCTTAAGACATATCGTGAAGGTACAGATTATGAGACAGTAACACTCAAGTGGTGTACTCCTCGCAGCAATGCTAGCATGGAATTGCAGCACTGCTCATCTGCCTATAGGATAACATCTGTTGATGTTAATAGCAGACCTTCTTCTTGTCTAACAAATTTCTTACTGAACGGACGATGGGTTATGTTGGAAATGCCACGCAAGTCAGGAAGTAAAGTCATATCACACATGCTGGCTTGCCATGGAGGAGATATTTATATTCACACTATGTACACTTCACGTAGTATACTGGAAGATCCACCGTCAATCAGTGAGGGATGTGGAGGCAGGGTTACTGACTACAGGATTCCTGATTTTGGAGAACTAATTAAAGCAAATAAATTAGCCCCATTTCCAGCACCCACATCAGAAAGTGAAGAGAGCTTGACACCACTTGAGCGGAGCAAAGAACAACTTAACAGACACACTAAGTACTGGCCAATAACATTGTCTTCAACATCACTTTTCAATTTGGGTCCTCAGATTGAACCTCTGGCAGCATTAATGCTAGAAGACAATCTAACAGAGGATGAAGTGGTTGAATGCAAGCAGGTGATTCTGTATCTGATGAACATGGAAGCTCGAGGAGACCCTCTCCCATCTCCCATGGCAGGGCAGAGAGGGAAGGGAATGAAACGAGAGGACCAGTATAGGGCAGTGTGGGCAGAGCTTGAACAATACCTCCAGCTCCATCTTCATACTCCAGCACATGAAAAAGTTCTTGAATGCCTGATGGAATGTCACAACAAAGCTGCAACCCCAGAATACAAAGGAGATGAGAAAGTTGACATTGATCAGGCACTGAAGGAATTAGACGACTGTAACTATGTTGCAGATAGAGACAAGGCTGAGTTTGGGTCTGGTGGAGGAGGCAAACATACAGCAGGGGACCTCTCTTTACCAGATAGCAAGAGAAGAAGAACAATTCCACCTCCTCTAGCACCCATGGGCCGTAGCAGTGGAATGAACCTCCTCACATTATGGGAGAATAAAGTATCATCAGAAGAATCACGTCGTTGCTTGGAATTCCAGGGGAGACTTAAATCTGAGGATAATGTCACTAAACTCTATGTTAACCTACAAAAAGATAAAGATAAAGATGAAGTTCCAAGAAAAAAGTAAAAACATTTTCAAGTAAGAGTTTAATGTTTATTTATATCATAATTTCCCCAATTATTGTAGGTATAAAAGTGTATTAGTTATTATATTCTTTTATAAAGTATTGTGAGTAGTCAGTGTTCAACATGCAACTATTATATAAAATTTTTGCCCACATGAGAAGCTATTTCTCTTGAGATGATTACTTTAGACTTCGATTTGATATGTCACCATTTGTTTGTATATATATATATATATATATATATATCTTTATATAAGAAATATGTACAGCAAGCAGTTTATATATAAAAAGATGTTTTTATTTTGTTTGTTTTATTATCCATTTTCAACAAATAATGAGAATGAAAGACAAAGATCTTCCACATAAAGTTAAGTTAAATATACCGCAGACATAGACATAGTTCAAAATTAATTTTTAATTTTTTCTTAGTGGTAGAAAACTTTTATTAGGTGTGATGTCCAGAGTCCAACTTATGCCTTGATATGACATCATTATTAATCCACTGATGCTGAAATGTATGCCCATACATGCCATGTCCACTGTGATTTTAGTTTATTAATTTTGCTCACACATAGATGGCCCCACAAGAACATAGTCATCAAGGAGTCAATTACTAGTTGTAGCTGATCTGATCTATTTACCTTTTTCCTTGATTTCTAGAAAAAAAATTATTATTGCTATTTTTATTGATAGGAGCATAATAATCCCATCACTTAACAACAATAGTAATAATAACAGTAATGATATTTATAGCATTAGAAATAAAACTTTCCAAAAAAAAATCAAGCAGTGGGGATATCAAGGAATGTCAAAATTACAGTGGATAGTGCAATTACCTGGCTTGAATGGATTAATCAAGAAACAAATTTGATGTAAGTTGTTTTGGTGATAACTGCTCCTAAAACACCCGTCATATAAAAAATAGCCAATTAAGAAAAGCCTTCTTTGATATCAGAATAGGTACTTCATCTCAGAAGGTTTGTCCTTCTCTCTTAACCCACTGGCAACAGATATCCTCTCAGTCTACATTCTTTTTTGCTCTCAGTTATTCACACACAAACTCATATATACACTTCTGCTCACATTCATACTCGTACTCACACCCTTCTCTGACCACAATTAACTTGTAAATAAAACAATTTGATTCCAGTGCATGACATACTGATACCCAAGTCAGCCAATTATCTACTCCAATGTTATTAAGGGTTAAAGGTTAAAACCAATAAATCTGCAAGACCTCTGATGTTATTAAAGCTTCCTGTGTTCTTCCCACCTCGCTGACTGTGATGCAGCAACAGTACAGTGCTGCATTAATCTTCCCAGAGGCCAGTAATAAGCTTCCATAGACATGACCTCCCCCATGAAGACTTTATTGGCGGTGTCCTGCTCTGTTTGACTATATCAACCTCTTCCCCGTCAGTGCCAGAAATGTTGGTGTTTGGCTACCCAGCTAGGGGTGTCGTATGGGGGGGGGGCAATTGCCCCCAGACTCTGATTGCCCCCTCAAGGTCTGGCTTGCCCCCCTCACCCCCCAAGGATTACACTCTCATGATTTTTTTGCCCAAATACACCTCTATAGCTCTGGTTGTGGCTTAAAAATGCTCCTAGAATAGCTAATTAATTTTTTTTCAGGGGGCATGCTCACAGCACTCCAGAAACTGAACTTACTTCCCTCACCAAGCTTCCCGCCTCCCCCACCAAGAAAAAGCTGAAATGACGCCGTTGCACCCACCCAAACACTGTTGCTCCGCAGCCCACTGCCGTCTATGTGCATAGTCATAGTTCAAATTGCTCTACTCAGTCACGCACGTGTGCCAGTTGTGGTGGCTCCCATGAATCTGAGGTAGCAGTTCTCAGTTGGAAAGTAAGCCTCACTCTAGGAAGCATGCCTACAAGGTTTTTCTCTTTCTACCTATCTCCCCCCCCATCTTCTTAAAATGTCTCAGCATCTACTCCAGTATCTCTTCCCTCTACTCTGAACCATACTACCTCTACTCCCTCTCTCCAGATACTCCAATCTCTACCACTTCCCTAATGCCTACCTCTCCTCCTCACTTTATCTGCCGCCTGGAAAATTTAAACGTTCGGCCCCATCTTCTACCACATCTCTCCTACACCCACCTCTTCCACTGCTCCCTGCACATCTATCCCCTCTTCTTATAAGAAAATCTTATTTTCTCAGACCTCCCCACAAAATCCCCTCCAGAAATTCTTGATGACATTTAAAACTTCCTATACACGACCCAAGAAAACGCTCCTCTACTTCACCCACCCTCCAATCTCTTTATTCCTATTCCCTCTACATTCAAAGTGATTGTCGTTATCAATCTTCCTTCTCCTCAGGGTCCCCCTACCGTCTTCCACCCACTCTCTCTCAACAATCCCTCTCCTTCCCTTCTCCATGTGCACCATTCCCTCTTCTTTCTCCATTATCCTTACCGCTCCCACCGGGATGCTCAGGTGACTCCCTTATTTCACAACAATGTCCTCCAGAACCTTTTCCTCCTGACATTCTTCCTGATACTTCACCATCTTCCCCTGTTCCCTTATCTCATCCCCTGGATTCTTCTCCTATTCCCGCTCCCCAATTCCTTGCCTGTTGCTGCTGTGAAGGTCTTAGGAGATGGAGACTGAGACCAAATGCCATGGATCACCCTTACCTTGGGTCTTAACCCTCGGCTCAATTAATTTTGCACGGTCTTCTCTTCTTCCCCTCTCCATTTCTGTCTCTTCTCCAACCCCTTATCCTTTCACTTCCTAAGGTGTGATACATGTTGAAAGGATGAAAGGCTAACTTTATGTCAGTCATGAACGGCCTGGGGGAGCCAGGGGCACGGTATTCCCCTGTTTAGTTGTTTAGCTTTTACTCCTCAAGGGGGCCCTAAGGGATGGACCGTTTCTCTCCCCAACATACACCAGGTTTACCATGAACATTATTTGAGGCTTGTCACTTGATCAATTAGCCCCACTGATTTTATTTCCCTCAGTTCCTTGACCTCAGGCTCTACTGAACACTACTACTACCCCCTGCTCAACGTCTACTATCACCTCACTCCGGTTCAAATCATCCTCCCAGGACATTACTCAACTCCAGGAAACATTCCTTCTCTCCCAGCAACATGAATTATCATCTACTACCCCCTCCTCCCTTAATACTACTTTGCAGCCTTATTATCCATCTCCGCAGTACTTCTTCACTCGACGCCTCTCCCTTTTCCACAAGACACCGTTCTTCTACTACCCTCACCTCTACAAATCTTTTGGGTACTCTGGTTAGCCTAGCCAAATGGGTTTGATATTTTGTGATCCCCTCTACAGCCCCTTACTCTGACAACACTCTCCTCTTCCAACAATGCCTCCAAAAATAAGTAGGCAAAGTTTCCTTCCACAGCCACCCCGATCGTTCCCGCCTTGTCAGTTACATCCGAATCCTAAGCTAAAGCATTATCAACCCTGACAGACTTCACTGGCAAACCCATCCCTGCCCGGCCTCATCCCTCCCTCAATACTTGTACCAGAACTACGACAAGAATTGGTCAGATTGTGGAGAAGACCTATGCGCCTGCCTCGTGGGCTATGATGCAATATCAGTACAGTGGTTCACCACATCCCCTAGAGACCGCCTAAGTCCTCTACTAACATTGCTAAGATTACTTTCCGTAGACATGACCT
>NW_023642973.1:2500-9504 GCF_015228065.2 Penaeus monodon | reverse complement strand
TAAAAAAGCCCCGGGTTTTTTAAAATGCGTAAACCGGGGGGAAAGGAATCCTGTCCCCGCCGCACACTTCGCTCATACGATTAAAACGCCAGCGCGCACTGTTAAAATTAAGTTCGGGCCCGCTGCCTATGTGTTCGAAGAATATACTTCCTATTTACCCAAAGATATGGAATTCTTATTAAATTTAATTTTTTTCTTAAATATGATGGTACCTTATTGAACTCGCAAAAGAAAAAATTAATACATTACTTGACACGTTACTCTTCTTGAAAAATTGTTCTTATCATGCTTCATTTTCTTGCAATTTAGAAAGGGTTTGACAAACACATTACCCTCCCCCTCCTTACCCCTTTTACGGCGGGTACCTTATATTTCGCTTCGAAACGATTACCCTCCCGTACTAAATTGCACCCAGTGCGAAACCTCTGCCCACCCGCTACCCTGGCACGCACGACCCAGCGATCCTCGGATCACCGGGACCATCTGTAAATCCAAACCAAAACCTTACTGCATCGTTTAAAGCATTGCCGGCACAGGACGAGCCTTGCGCTGCCGAGCGATGTCAACAATACGTAAAAAACCTATTACATTCACACCTCCGTCCAAGAGCCCCCTTTCTCCTTGGGCGGGGACGCAGATGCAGCCCGGCTTTCTTTTTTGCACGGGGATAACATGAAAAGATCAGCTGCTGAAGAAAAGGCCCTCTCCTTCCTCTCCTCCCCTCTCCCCCGCGGTGAATCGGTCCTTAATTGGACGATTCAAGGAAGGGAGGATCGTTCCGGCAAGGGGGGCGGACGGGGCGCGGCGGGTGGAGCCGAGCAAAGCCAAGGGGTCACCATGACCCTCGATCGTGGGGTTTTTGGGGCATGGGCTTTTAAAAGATCACCGCCCCGGTCCCATGCAATCTCGGCCTCGGCTTTCCGCGTTCCCGGACGGTGACCGCCCCCATTGTTTGATCCACGAGCTATGTGTTGCTTAGTTTGTGCCCTCCTAGCCTACTCTTTCCTTAAATTTTCGGCATTAGGAGACTGTGTGCACCCCTTTGATGAACTGGACCCCTCTTGGGGCGCGTGCTGGGACGGGCAGCCCTTTACCTCCCGGGGGGGAGGGTGTGTCTGGGGGGTCTTAGAAGGCTCCCTTTTACGGTGGCATAGAGTTGCCATTCTTTTGTTGGGTTTGGGTCTGGCAGACCTCTGATGACTCCCACTCTTTTTTTTCAAATGGGCGTGGGGCAGGTAGACCCCCTTGTCGGGCTTCACCCCGGTTCGTTAATAGCAGCTGCTAACAGAACATAAAGTTCCCGCCCTGTGGGGAAAGTACCGGGAAAAAGTTAGTCTTTCTCCTCCTGTATAAAATAGTCTGTGGTTGGCATTTCAAGGGATGAAGGAATTTACTGAACAGGCAGGCCCCTTACTCTCACTGAGGTGAAATTGGGTTTTCAGAGAAAAAGGGATTCACGTAACCCCACCTCCCAAAAAGAACTGCCGGGAAAAAAAGTCACTCCCCCCCTCACTGTGATGGAACAGTCTGTGGTGGCTTTTTTTCAGAGGACGAAGGCTTACTGAACGGGTCAGGACCCCCTTCTCTCATGAGGTGAAACCCTTTTTGGGATGTTTCAGAGAAAAGGGGGTTTCACCTTTAAAAAAATTCCCCCAAAGGGAACCCCTAAAAAATGTTAATTTCTTTCCCTCACTGTGTGAAACGTCTGTGGCCGGTTTTTTTTTTAAAGGGATGAAGGAACTGACGAACGGCAGGCCCCCCCTTTTTCTCTCAATGAGGTGAAAAACCTCGGGGCTTTTTTCAGAGAAAAGGGGGATTCATTTTGAAACAGGGTACAGGCCCCCTCTGGGAGGGGAGGGGAACTCCCTAAAAAAAGTGAAAGATTTCCCTTCCTCACTGGGGGAGGAGCAGAATTTTTCCCATCAATGATGTCCTGTAGGGGGAAAAGGAACCCCCTCGGGATACCCCCAAGATTGACCCTACCCACGTTTTTTGCCGTGCGTGGCAGCCTTGTGAGGGGGAGAGGGAGTCCTGGGGGTTTGGGCGTCCGGGGCACATACGCCCGCGGCTAGCAACCGCCTTTTGGGGTCCTCTATTCTGCAAACAGGCGGCTGATCCGGGCCCGGTCGGTCAATCGGCGGTCCCCTCGGGGGCTAGGTCAAGCAGTCATGCTGCCTTTGGGTTAGCGAGAAACCCCAAAAAACCGAAAGGGGGGACCAAAAGGGCCCGACCCGGGAGACCGACTCTGATGGCGAGTCGGGACCCCCAAGGCTTTTCCCGCATTTAAGGCCCCTTTAAAAACCCGAAGGTTCGACAATGCCTACCAAAATGGTAAGGGCATTGGAGAGCCCGAAAAACCCGGCTGTCGATCCGGGTTCGCGGATCGGGCATGCTCGTCCCCAAAAATCAGCCCCCCTTTGTTTCCTGCGGGAGACAAAGGAGTAAAAGAGGGAGGAAAGTGACCCTGCCACTGAATCCGAGGAGAAAAGAGTCAAGATGGTTTTTTGGCTTTTCATCTCATACATGTGGAGGTGATAGCATCACACCCCAGGTCGGGGGGCTTCCCATTGTCGAAGGGGAAGACTCCAACCGGGAAGTCCGGGTGACCGAAGGCCCCCAACTCCACCCTTGATTGGGTAACTGGGGTACCTTCACTACGACTTTGTGCCTAAACCCATTTTGGGTGTTTCAGTGCCAAAAGTACGGGACACCACCAGGCTCTGTACACCCCAACCAAAAATGTGGTGTCTGTAGCAAGGCAACAATCCGAGGGTGGCTCGGCACATAAAGAAAAGAAGGACACAACACCAAATTCCTAATTGTGCCAAGGGCATCACCCCGGGAGCCTGGTGCTCTGTCAGGAAAGGGGGCGGCCCTAAAGGGCCCAAGGGGTTGCTAAGAACGACCAACTTTCTTCCTGTCCCCCCGGCACCTACGTCGGGGGGGGAAACAAAATAAAAAAGGCTTCCCGACCTCCTAAAGGAAGGAATTCCCCCCCACCGAACCGGGAGATCCCGACAATCAGGATTTTCCCCCCAATTAAAAGCAAGTGCAGGGGAACCACAGGAAAAAGGGGGAACGAAAAACGGCCCCCCCCAACCCAGAAGCATTTCTTCGACGAGGGGACATTCGATCCTATCCTGCTGTACACACAGGGGCAGTATCCTTGTCAGGACCAAGGAAGGCGGATAAGGCATCGCGTTCCCATGACACATTAAAACAGACGTAAAAACAAAAGGGAAGGAAGAGGGGGAAAAGGGCCAATCAGCCCAATCCTCTCCCTCCCCCCGGTCGGACTCCCTCCCCCTCCACCCCGGGCCCTATCCCTCACAGGCAAGCCTACCCAGGCTATGCCCCACGGGCGAGCCTAACCAGGCTGTTTCATTCCCAAAACCCGAATCAAAAAAGCTGACCCTTCCCGGAAAGGGCCCAGCCAATGACAAAAACAGCCTGGCCAGAAAAAACCCAAAGACGAAAATCAGAGCTCCCAAAAGGCTCCCCACCCCCAGTGGATCCGGGGTAGCCTGCAGCCGAAGGAGACCCCTCAAGCAGGAGGACTACAATGGATTGTAGACCCGACCGTCAACCGAATGTACGAGTCTCTGTGTAATACAATTAGTAACTCATGGCACGAAATTTAAAGTTTCTGCAGTGGAACTCTGGGGCTTCCCCTAAAAGGAGTGCCACCTCCCCAATAGTGCGATCAAGAGCATTGACATCGTTATGCCCCAGGAGACATTATCACGAACTTTTCGTTTCTCCGGGTATCACGTCTACACCTGCCAGTTCCGAGGGCAAAAGAGGCCTGATGCCCCTGGTAAAAGCAACAATTCCCCTCTCGGCTAGCCGATGCCCCGCCTGTGGAGAAGATGTTAAATCTTTTGCCGTCGAGATTCAGGGCCTGAAATTGTACAACGTGTCGCGGCCCCACACTGTGTAGCTTAGACATCAGCCAGGTATGGCTTCCGCAGCACACACCGAGGGGTTCATGGGGGGAACTTAAATGCACACCACCCCCATCCTGGCCCCCTGCAGGGACCGGAGCGGCGGGCCCCGTCACATACCCAATGTTTGGCTTCCCCGGATCGCCTCCTAAAACCCCCGACAAGCTGTGAAGGGGGGGGGGCCCTAACCCACCCTCCCCACTGCGACTGGGGGAGAGGATTGGTGGCGGTCGATGAGCCCGTCACTAGTGCCATTATGGCCTATAAAAACCCTCGGATAGTGGGCCCCGCCGAAATACACGACCGAATCCAAGATGGGAAAACAGACAAGGCCAATGGCAGGCTTCCCAACGCCTTTGGGCCCCTGTCCCGGAAACAAAGAAAACCCCCACGGCGAAAATGTGGAATGCTACAAGCCAACTTTAAAAAGCCCTTGATAGGGAGCCTCATGACCCTACCCAAAAAATCGCTGGGTCCGGACACGGGCGCCTGGTACTTCAAAACGAGATTAGGGAGGTCACCCCAGGGTAAATATGTGCTAAAACATTTCCGAAAGGGAAAGAACCCCCCACAACCTAGCCCCCCCTAAGGGGGCTGTCAGGGATGCCAAGGAAAATGCCCCAGAGTGAGGCGGAAAAGTGGCTGGGAAAGGTTGACTTTCGACCACCGTACCACCCTCTCAAGCTATGGCAAAGGGGCCCAAAGGACCACCGCCCTCAGCCCCGAGATCACCACCACGACCCCCCGGCGAGGCCAAAAGACTGGGGCAAGAGTTTCTGCGAGAAGTAGCGACGTCTGCCAACCCGGGAAATGAGGGCAAGACGAACCCCACAACCAACAGCTTGCTCACATCAGAAAGGGGACTGAAACCCCATAATCAGACGTTATCTTTTCTCTGGGGAACTAAGATCACATAAAACCAGTTGCAACTCACCCCGGGGGTGACGGGATCTCTCCCCATACTCCCGCCGGGGGGGGTAGGTGAGCTTGCATTCCTGCAATCATCAACAATCCCGGGAAACTTCCACTCTACCCCCGGCTGGAAGAGGGCTACCATATTCCCATCCCAAACCAAAAAGCCAGGAAATACCGCCCATCTCTCTCCTCAGCTGTCTGGCCAAAAACTGCCGAGAGGATGGGAGTGAAACCGGGTCCTGGAAAATGGGACCCCCCACAAAACCTCCACGGGTTCACCAGGGCAGAGCCAGCGCACGCATGCCACGCCTTTAGCACAATAAAAAGGGGGCTCTGTGGCAGTATTCCTTGACCTGGGGAAGGGTTTCGAATTGGCAAGTCCTCTTTCCTTAGGAGACCTGATCCAAAAAAAATCAAGGGAGCTCTTGGCTTGGTGGTGACACTTTGGAAAAGAACAGCCAGGTCAAATTCCAGGTCCCTATCACAGCCATGCCACTAGAAAAGGAACGCCCCCAGGGTGGGGTTCCAGTCCCCGCCTTTTTAAACACTAATGTCCTGAAACCCCAAAATGACCTCCCAGTGGGGGGCAAGATCACTCCTTGCCGAGATCTTGCCATCATCCCCACACCACACTGCCAACAAAGCCCCGCGTTTTTGGGCTTGGTATCCGAGGTTGCAGGACAGGACTAAAAATCTCTGCAGCCAAATCCAAGCCCTGGCCTGAGACGAGAGTTCAAGGGCCATCTGAAAAACCAGGGGAAAGGGCTTGGGGTGGGTTAGGAATACCTTACCTTGGGGGAAGGATAGACCGGGCCCCTCCCTTTCCCCCAGGGGGTCAGTACCTGCTTGACCGAACAAAGGGAAAACTGTTGTCATGGAGCAATGAGTGGGACGCCTAGGGAGACACAGAGTACTAAGATCATCTACGTACATGCTTTCAGGCCTTGTAACTATGCCTCCCCGCTCTGTTGCATTAAGAGAAAAAAAAGACGTTGGGGACAGTCCAAACAAGCCCCAGGGTCATTTTGGGTGCCCCAAGGGGGGCGAAGGGCCTCAACCTCCTAGTGGAGACAAAACCCTTTTCCCCCTTGGCCTCACAATTTACTAACGGCAGCACAAATTTTTATCAAAAGGGCATCCCGCTCCCGGGAAAACCAAACCTAAGACACAAAAAAGTCGACCCAGAACAAGATAACAGCTGTTTGCAAAAAACCCCGGCTGTGCCAAAAGCCGGGTTAATACGCCACCACTAAAGAACCGCTACTGGCCCCGGGGGATGGGCTCCCACACCCTATTTGTGAAGCTCCCCGTGGGCCAAAACCCCGATAGAGTTTTCGGTCATGAACTGGCAGCAAAAGAAGAAATTTTTACGCCCAGCCCAAAGGGGAAAACCCCCGAGGGCATTGCAACCCTCCCCCTCCGGGGGGCAAATATTACACGGGTGATCGGTCGATCCTTACCACCGCGGCGCCCGCTTCCAGCAAAGGGGGCCCCAAAATCCTGAGGGTAACAACAAAGCCTCCTGCTACGGCAAGGCAGTTTTTTATGGGAGCACGATCACGCGCCCTAGGGAAGGGCCGTGGGGCATCACACAGACCCAAGGAGCCGTCGACTGTCTCAGCACGCCCCCACTGACAAAATCACCTCCTGACACCATCCGCACATAGCACAAAGGATGCTTTCCAGGGGAGAAGAATATCATAACTAGTTCCCGCCATATGGGTCAGAGAATGAGCTGCTGACAGATTAGCCCAAATTACTTGAGGAATGTCGGTGACGGGAAAATCCTTCCCTGCAGCTTCAAAGAGGAAACCGGGTAATCCCCCTCGCCCCTGGGACTCAGGCCACAGGCTATGAAACACTGGACTCTCTGAATAAAAAACAGAGGTACCGAAGTCTTCCCGCCAGAAGCGCCTAGGTTACCCCTGTGCATGCAGATTAACAAACCATGAACGTGAAAAGAGGGGTTGCATGCATTGCGCGACCCAAAGCCACACTGGTAATACTTGGAGAATTACGTGCACACGCAATTCCCAAGACAAACCCCCCAGAAAACGCCGTCGTGCTGGTAAAAAGATTTGCGAGTGTTTAACCCCGGGTCAGGAGCGCCTTGGGAATCTCCCCACGGTAGCACCGGTGTCAGCC
>NW_023642972.1:2500-9504 GCF_015228065.2 Penaeus monodon | reverse complement strand
AAACCACAAAATAAAGAAAGGCAGAGAGAGAGAGAGAGAGAGAGTAGGGAGGGGGGGGGGGGTGTACTGTAAAAAGTTGATGATGAATGGCAAATCAAAAGTAAGGCCTTTCCTGGGGGTGGACACAGCCCAAAAGATATCAAAAGAAAAAGCGTATAGAAAGTTATATAGTGTAAGAAAGTCCCGCTTAGCAGAGTGAATCAACAGTCGTAAGAAATTCTTTGGTTTTTTGGACACGCACGGGACACACACATACACAACATGTGTGTATTGTGTTGTGTGTGTGTGTTGTTTGTGTGTGTTCTTGTGTGTGTGTGTGTGTGGTGTTGGTTGGGTGTGTGTGTGTGTGTGTGTTGTGTGTGTGTGTGTGTGTTCAAGGTCTGCGGTAAAGATTCCAATGTCGCGACCCCATTGTAGCGAGATATTTACGCCTCAGAGGGAATGCGTGTGCTTTGCTGTCAAGCGTGACTGTGGCTTACTAGGTGCTTACTGCAAAAAATATAATCTGATACAGTAGACCTATGCTTTCGTGCCAATAATGAAACACCCACTGAATACTGATTCGGCCTTAGGTCTTGTTGCAATCTTTACATTCGCGAGGGGAAAAGAAAACTTTTTAATGATTAATGGTTAACACACGATGATTGTTTGTCATGAATCATGAAAGAACCGCATGCAGGGAATCCCTTTGTAAAGATCCTGCTACAAAGAAATATCAAAAAGTGATTCTTTTCTTCGTTCGCCAAGTAACATACTATCCCCTCTCGGGCATGTCTACCAGCTACTGTCTGAATTACATAAAACTGGTGACGGAGGGTAAAAATAGTATGCGAGACTACAACTGACATTACAGCGTGGCTAAGACGCTTTCTCAGTCAAGCTTCAGCTGTTCAAAATCTAACAAAAACCAATGGCCCCAAAAAACTGACTGTCCTTTCTGGCAGTTCACGTACATTTTTTGTATTATGACTGTATGATGTTATAAATGTTTAATTACAGGATTAATATTTGGGCGGATTACTATAAAAGTGTAAATGAAAAAGAAAATCACTACACGTCTTTTTCCATCATGGGAGCCCTGGTGCTGACAGAGCAGTATTTAAAACATTGTTTCAGAGGAATTTCGTAATTCAAAAAGCTATTGTCTTGTGGAGGTTGCATCACATCGATAAGCCCCTGGTATCGCTGAGTAATGTTGCAAGGCATTATGGCAACCAAAATCCCATCTTCTATTACTCATTTCTCAAATATCCGCAGTACTTATCTTTTCTAGACAGCCCGAGAGTAAAAATAGCACAACCCCAGTCATGATACATAAGGTTCGACATTATTTGTGTTCATATGATGCTGTCTTCAATTAAATAACCCGTTAGCCTCCCTTCACTTGTACCACTTTTTGTGAAGGAAAAATGGACTACCGTTCAGGATTTTTAAAAAAATCCTGGGGAGAGTGAGACAATATCATTTTTTGGGGAAATTTTTCAGCGGCTCTTGTTTCCCCCCTTCTCTGCCCCTTTTTCCCGAAAGTTTGCAAAAAACAGTTTTTGTAGACCCCAAATTTTTGGGGGAGGGTTTAATGGGAAATTTGATATTGCCAATAAAAAACTGAGCTAAATGTCACAATTGAATTCCTTGTTGTCCCAACCAAAACATGCACATCTTATTATTACTAGTATTTTTTTTATTACACCGGGTTTAATTGGGGGCAGCCTCCTAACGGAAAAGAAATCGCATCAACCCAGCAAAACCCCGGGCGACAGTTAGTTTAAAATCACATTTTCGTTTTATTTTTACATGTACTTGGGTTTTTGGCAGTAGTCTTTCTTTCCAAAGCAAAAGGTTTCTCTTTTAAAACCCTGTTTTCGGTCTTTTATTTCTTCGGGTCTGTCTTATGTACCCCCAACAGAATTCTTTAGGTAAAAGGGTTTAATTTCCGTCCTTCCCTTTTTCGTATCCCTGTGATAAAATTTTCAGTTTACAAAGATAAAAATCCCAAGGTTAACACCCCGGGAAACCCGATAAAGCAATGGAGATTCGCCACCGACAAAGGGTTTGGGCCCGGAAAAAACAGTTTCTGCCCCCCAGCGGTGGTTGACGGGGTTTCGAAATTGAGAAAGGGATCCTAGCGCCACGGTATCATATAGGGGCCCCCCGGGGAAATTGAGCATGTGACAGTTCCCTAGAACGCCTATACTTTCGCTACATTTTTTTTTAATTCCATTCCCCAAAAACCCCCTTACAATATAAACCAAACCCTTCAGGTAAAATTTATATTTTATAATGAAAGCCCCGTATCTCTAAACGGGAAATTTTAAAGAGGTTTAAAAAACATCAACGTAATAAAATGAAACATATATAAAAAATTTCCCTACTACTACTATTTACTATTAGTAGCCTGTACTGCTATTACAAATAGAGCCTACTACGGGCCACTTTTATTAGTACCTCTACCCCAAATACTGCTATTGCCTTTACAAATACTAATAAACAACAACTATACTACTTTTAATACGGGAAAACAACTTTACTATTACTACTACTTTACTAGTACTATTTTTTATTTTTAACTCTAGTGCTTTCCGTATATTACTAAATCCAGCTATTGATGAAAAAATGATAAGGGATAATGAAAAAGGGAAAATAAAAATTTAATAATAATAATAAAAATAATAATAATAATAATAAAAAAATAAAAATTTTGTAAAAATAAAAATTTAAAAAAAAACAAAAACCCAAAAAAATAATAAAAACAAAAATTTAATAATAAAAAACAATCATTTTTGGAACTAAAAAGCAACAAACACCCAAACGAAAAATATTAAGCAGAAAGAGTTAAAAAAAATAGCAAAATTGCTAACAATAACAATTTTTAATTACAGAGTGAGGAAAAAGTGAGTGAAGTGAGGAGTGAGGTGTGTGTGTGTGTGTGTGTTTGTGTCTTGTGTGTGTGTGTGAGAGAGGGGAGAAAAGAGGAGAGAGGAGAAGAGAGAGGGAAAAGAGGGGAGGAGAGGAAGAGAGAGAGAGGGGAGAGAGAGAGGGGAGAGAAAGAGAGGGGAGAGAGGGTGGTAGTTTGGTGTGTTGAATTGCGTGTTTTGTTTGGTTTGTGTGTGTTTGTGTTTTTGGGGTGTGTTTTTGGGAAATGTGCGTGGTGTCTTTGTGATTTTTGTGTGTGTTTGAAATTGGTGTGGTGATTGTGTGTTTGTTTTGTGTTTGTGTGGTGTGTGGGATTGTGTGTGTGGGGATTGTGTGGTTATGTTTTTGTTGTATGTGGGGTGTGTGTGTGTGTGTGTGTTTTGTGGGGTGTGTGTGTGTGTGGGGTGTGTGTGTGTTTGTGTGGTGTGCCTGTGTGGTGTGTTTGGTGGGGGGTGTGCCTGTGTGTGTGTGTGGGTGTGTGTGTGTGTGTGTGTGTGTGTGTGTGCGTGGGTGTTTTGTGGGGTGGGGTATGTGTTTTGCGTGATTGTGGTGGGGATTGGTGTGGTGTGTAAACTGGGGTCTGTGTGGGGAGCGATTGCGTGATTTGTGTGTGTTGATTGTGTGTGTGGGGTGTGTGGTGTGTGGTGTGTGTGTGTTTTGTGTGTGGGTGTGTGTGTTTTGTGTGGGGCGTGTGTGGGGTGTGTGCTTGTGTGTGTGTTTGTAAATTAGTGGGGGTTTTGTGATTGTGCGTGTGTGTGTTTGTGACTGTGTGGGGGTGATTGTGTGTGTGTGTGATTGTGTGGTTTTAAAATTTGATGTGTATGTGTTTTTGGGTGTTTTGGTTTTTTGTGTGTTGTGTGTGTGTGTTGTGTGTGTGTGTTTGTGTGGGGTGGTGGGGTGTTTGTGTGTGTGGGTGTGGGGGTGTGGTTTTGTGTGTGTGTGTGTGTGTGTGGTCGGGTTTGTGTGTGTGTGTTTGAGTTTGGGGTGTGTGTGTGCGTGTGCGGTGCGTGTGGTGTGGTGTGTGAGTAAAGCGTGCGTGTGTGTGTGCTGTGTGTGTGGGTGGGGGGAGGTGTGTGTGGTGTGTGTGTGTGTGTGTGGGGTGTGTTTGTGTGTGGTGTGCAGGGTGGGGTGGGGGTTTTTTTTGGGTGTTTGCGTGGGGGTTTTTGTGATTGTGTGTGTGTTCGTGATTGTGCGTGTGTGTTTGTAAATTGTTGTGTAAATTGTGTGAAGTGTGTGTGTTTTGTGTGAGTGGTGTGTGTTTGGGTTTTTTGGGTGTTTTGAAATTTGTGGGTGTATGTTGATTGTTGGACATACACACACACACACACACACACAACACACCCCCCACACAACCCACACACACCCCACACCCCAAAACCCCCAAACACAACCAAAAACACACACACAAAAGGTCCCTAATATGTGCACACACATATGCACATAAAAAGGACAAAAACACAAACAAAACACATACGAAACACACACACACAACACCCCAAAATTTAACACACATACACACACCCCTACACACACTTTTACACACACCCCCACCACACACACAAACACCACAACACACAACCCTCTCACACACACAAACCACACACACACAACACAAACTCACTCACCCCAATCACTCACTAAACCCCTTTCATTCACTCAAACACAAAAACCCCACCACAAAACACACACACACAACACACACACACACACACACACACACACACACACCCCACACACACCCCACTTTGTAAAATATGTGTTTTGATTGTGTGAGTGTGTGTGTGTGGGGATTGGGTGTGTGGTATGGTTGGGGTGCGTGTGTGTGTGTGTGTGTGTGTGTGTTTTGTGTGTGTGTGGGTGGGGTGTGTGTGAGAGGGGAGTGAGTGATGAGGGAGGGGAGTGAGTGATTTAAAGTGAGTGAGGAGTGAGTGTGTGTGTGTGGGGGTTTTGTGTTTGTGTGGTGTGTTTATGGTGATTTTTTTTTTTTTTTTTTTTTTTTTTTTTTTTTTTTTTTTTTGTGTGTGTGTGTGTGGTGTGGGGTGTGCGTGTGTGTGTGTTTATTGTGTGGGGGTTATGTGTAGACTGATTTTGTGTGTGTGGGGTTTGTGTGGTTTTTGGGCTGTTTGGTTTTTTGTGTTTGTGTGTGTGTGATTGTGTGTGATTTGTGTGTGTGTGTGTGTGTGTGTGTGTGGTTTGTGGTGTGTGTGTGTGGGGTGTTTTGGTGTAAAACCGCACCAACGCACACGCCCAGCACACCCCGGCACCCACACACACACCACACACACACACACACAACCACACACACACACACAAAACACCCCAACACACACACACAACCCCACACACCCCACATTTTATATGTAGGGTGTGTTTTAATATATATACATATAATATATATATTTTTATATATAGATATATTTTATATTATATATTTTGGCATATATTAATATATATATAACTATATAGTATATATATAAAATTTTTTTTTTTTTTTTTCTTTCTTTTTTAAAAAACGGGTGGGTTTCCCATGTTTGAGCCCCCGTGGTCACAGCATGTTTACTTAATTGTATTTTCCCAATTTTGTGATGCTTTTGGAGTGAGTACGTGGTAGGGCCCCAGTTTTTTTCCACGGAGAGTGCCGTGGAAACCTTTTAGGTAATCATTCTCTATTTTATCCGGGTTTGGGGACCGAAATGATGGGTTTTTTTTTTTATCGCACCCCAATCTCTTTACCCGGCACTGACTTGGCTGGTTTGGCCCCACCATTTGGCTGGGCAGGCAATCGGGTGAATTTCCTTCCCGAAGGGAAAAAAAGGGCCCCGGGCCCGGGTGACTCGAACCCTCGAACTCAGATTACCGTCGTGACAGTCTTGATTTCCGACGTTTCTAACCATTCGGCCACCGCGTCCCCCAATATATTATTACATATTTTTATATCATCTTTTAAACGGTGGGTTTTCATTCTGAGCCCCCCGGGGGTCATAGCATGAAAATCAATTGCAATTTTCCCGTTGTGATGCTTCTGGAGTGAGTACGGGGGAGGGCCCCCCGTCCTTTCCACGGGAGGTCCCGGTGTTACCTTTTTTTTTTAGGAAACCCTTCTCTTATTTTTTTCCGGGCTTGGGGCCCGCATGACTTTAGCTGGGTTGGCCACCCAGGGGTAGGCAGGCAATTGAGGTGAAATTTCCTTTTCCCCAAGGGGGAAAAAACGCGGCGGTCGGTGACTCGAACCCTTGAACTCAGATTTTCCGTCGTGGGCAGTTGAGTCCGAGCTCAAAAATTTTACCACCGCAGCCTTTGGGCAATAAAGTGTTACATGAAAATTTTTTTTGGGGAATTTTTAGCGGGTTTGCCAAATTTTTTTCCGGGCCCGTGTTTTTTTTTCTTTTTTTTTTTTTTATCAGGCACCCTCTCTATTACCCCGGGACTGACTTGGGGTGACTTGGTCCCCCAGTGGCTAGGCAGGCAATCGAGGTGAAGTTCCTTTCCCAAGGGAAAAAAACCCCGGGGGGTTTTTGGGGATCGAACCCTCGAACTCAGATTGCCCCTGTGACAGTCTTGAGTCCGACGCTCTAAACCCCTTGGGCCACCCCGGCCCCCCAAAAATTTTAACATATAATATAATTTATATAATATATATTTTATAATATTATAATAATTAATAATAATGTATTATATAATGTTTTAATATTGAAAACATATATATATATATATTTATTAAAATATAATATATATAATATATATTAAAATATATATTATATATGTTATTTTATTTTGGGGGGGCCGCGGGGCCGAAAAAGGTTAGAGGTCGGGGCTCAAGACTGTCACGACGGCAATCTGGGGTTCGAGGGTTCGAGTCACCGACCCCGCTTGGGTTTTCCCCTTTGGCCCAAGGGAAAATTCACCTCGATTTCCCCCGCCTAGCCACTGGGGGGGGCCAAGTCAGCCCCAAGTCCCCGTGCCGGGGTAAAATAGGATGGTACTCGATAAAAAAAAAAAAAAAAGAAAAAAAAAACTGGGCGGAAGGCAAAGGCAAACCACGCTCTAAATTGCCCAAAAAAAAAATCATGGGAAGCACATGATTTTTCAAG
>NW_023642971.1:7500-9505 GCF_015228065.2 Penaeus monodon | reverse complement strand
TCATTCATTTCCCCAAAATTAAAGCATTCAAAGTAAACCGAAACTAAAAATTAACATTAAAAAACCCCAAAACCAAACAAACCCAAAAACGAAGTAAAAACAAACACAACAAAAAAACCCACGAAAAATCCCCAAAAATTTGTGGGCAACAAGCCACCGGAAAAAAAAGCGTTTGCCCCATTCCCCCCCGGCCCTGAAGGGGAAATAAATCCCCTTTTGGAAATTTGGATCATTGTGATCGTGAAATTTAATATTATTATTCAGGAACGGCAAATAGGAATGTGAAGGAAATTTGTTTTTCCGTGAAATTTGTGTCAGCTGAATTTGTTTAAAAGGAAAGGACAAATGATATGAAATATTATTATTATATTTTCATATATTCCTTATTATATTATATATATATCATATATTATATATTATATAGTATATATATATATTTTTATATATAATATAATATTTAATATTATATATATTATAATTATATTATATATAATATATATATATATATATTTTATATTAATATATATAATATATATATATTTTATATATATAATTTACCTCCATCTGCCAATATATTCTTTCTATGTCCTCTTTCCTTATTCCATCCAAAGTTACGATAAAAAAGAAAAGAAAAACAGTTAACTTCATAGCGATTCTTCAATTCCTCCCCAAATAAACGGCAGCATTTTTCTCATAGCATCGCACTCGAAGCCTAACGCCTTTTCGAGCACTGCGAGGATTTCGTCAGTCTTTTAAGATTTCACTCCATCGTTTAAGAAAATATCCTTGTCTTTTAGGATTTTCCCTTTCTTATTCATTTTCATCTTTTGCCTATTTTCTTCTTAATCTTATGTTTGTTCTTTATTCATCTTATGTTTGTTCTTATTCTTATTATCATAGTTATTGCCATCGTTATCCTTATTAATATGGTTGCTGTTGTTATTTTCACTAATAATATTTAGTTTGATTTATAGAGGATTTATGTATGATTGTCCGTCCGTCGGATATATCGCAGTTTCTTTTTTAGGTCGTGAATTTCATCGTTTCCGCGCTCAGTGTATTTTTGCGTTCATGTATCTTCACGAGAAACAGCAAGGCTCTCTCCTCTGCCATCTTTTTTTTTTATTATTTCGACTGGATTAGGAGACATATGCTTTAAAAATTTGCCGAGATTGTTATGCTGACACTGGAGTGTTTAAGGGGAAAGTGGCTGTAAATCGAAATAATTTAACCGTAACGAGTATTGGCTTAAATTTGGGCATCATATTGCGCAAACTCATGAAAATATTTTTGTAGACCTCTTACGCGAAAAAAAGACAGAAGGAAAACATATTATCTTTCTAACAGTAGTAATGGTAATCTATTCGTTATCGGGAATTACGCTCTATCACAAACCCTTGATTTCACTGTGTTGCTTTGTTATTTTCGTTATTTTAATTTTATTACTGAAGTAGGTTCTTTGTTTACCGGCTGAGGGAACTGCACAAAAGTGGGTAACTTATGATATATGGTCATAGCATTATACCATTAAATGACATTGTATTTAGCCTACAAATTGTTTTTTTGTATTACAGAGTGAACAGTGCTCACTGTAAAAAAATGAAAAAAGGGCATGACTAAGAAGGAATATCTTCAAAGCGTAAGATATGTGTCTGATGACCGAGTCGAATCAGTCATATACACTCTTGCGCAATGAAGATATTCTTATCATTTATACCTTTTTTCATAATACGAAAAAAATAAACCCCTATCTGTATTTATTTAATCAGGCCACATTTTATACTGTATTTCCCATGCAAGTTTACACAGCCAGTAGATCATAACTAAGTGAAAAAGCGGGTAGCCAAAAGCGTAGATTCATTCAATAGGGAGGCAAATTTTGCCACATGACTTCGATCATATATCATTAACTAGGAAGTAGATTTACAGTGATATTGGTTATGTGAACCGAATTTTCCTCGCCGGCGTTTCTCTGAATTATCGGATAAATAATGATTCCGTATTT
>NW_023642971.1:0-2500 GCF_015228065.2 Penaeus monodon | reverse complement strand
AGGATAGTAATAGTAATAATAATAAAACAGATAATGATATAATGAAATATAAACATCATAACAATAATATAATAATAAAGATAACAAACATAGTAATAAAATAATAATAATAAATAATAATAATAATAATAATAATAATAATAATAATAATAGTAAAGATAATAATAATAATAAAGATATTAACAATAAAAATAATAATGAACATGATAATAATACTAATGATAATAATATTGTTTATGATGATGATGATAATAACAGTAAAAAAAAGAAAAAAAATAAAAATATAGTATGTAGTATAGTAGTAGTAATGATATTGATAATAATAACAATGATAATAATAATGATAATAAGATAAGGGTAAATATTTAAATATAATAACGAAATAATAATGATTATGGGAAATGACAATAATGTAATAATAATAATGATAATAATAACGATAATAATAATAACGATAATAATATTGATAATAAAATTAAAAACGATAATGTCAATTATAATGATAATAGTAATACAATAATAATGACAGCAATATTTATAATATTGATAATAATGATAATAATAATGATAATGATAATAATAATGATAATGATACGATATTTCAATAATATGGCAATAAAAAATTAATAATAATGATAACAACAAAGATTATTATTATCATATTATCATCAATCATCTTTATCATTAGAATTATTATTATGAGACTCTTACATTAATATGAAAAATGTTAAAAATAGAAAAGGAGGAAAATGTTTTTTTTCTTTTTTACCCATATTTGCTTGTCGCGAACACATGAAAAACAAACACATACGGAATATCTTCCGTATAATTCATAACAGAGTGAAATAAAAAACAAAGAAAAGAAATCGCAACTGGCACTTTCGGAGAACGTGGGAGGGGGGGGGGGTTGAGAAACCAGAGCGCCTCAGGACAAACATCCGAGAGTCCTTGCACGTTCTTTACGTAACTCGGCCGGCCAGAGTGTAAATCACTGTTATGACCTGAGATCTGCCTCCCACTTTATCCCTGTCTATACAAAACGTGTATTTGTGGCAGTGCAGGGATGTCTCTGTTTGATGGGTAGATTTTTGTTTGTTTATTTGGGGTCTTGTTTTTAATTATTATCTTTAAGCGGTTTTAGTTTTTTTTTTTTAAATAAAGAAAATTGTCTAACGTTCTAGAGTAAATATTAAGAAAAGTTTGATTGAAGGAGACTTATACTATGGGTGATTAAACGAATCTGTTGAAGAAAGTTGGGTAATGGTCAAGCATACACACACACTCACACGAAAACAAGCAACATAGAGATGCACAAACACGCTTACATTTATACACAGAAGCACAAAGGCACACACTAGATGCAAGCACACACATACGTCCGCATGCTTACACCGTATTGAATCATAAGTCAGCATTTTTTAGCAAAATTTCCTTTGTGTGGGAAGGGAGTTCGTGGCTAGTCATGTATTTTCGTGTTTAAATTCATCATTGCTCATGATTAAGATAAATACTCTATCTTTTTGGTTTAAAAAACAAGTCTTCTTATAAATCGGAGCTCTTTTCTTTTGCTTTTTAAAAAATATGTTTCAAGTAAAAAATTGACACCTTATAAACGAAAAATATAAAATGAACATTTTAAGGAGGAATGTGAGCGAGGAGGGGGGGAGAAGGAAGAGGGAACAGGGAGGGATACTTAGGGAGAGGAATAACAAACGAGTGAGCATGACAGACAGAGAGAGAGAGAGGGGAGAGAGAGAGAGAGAGAGAGAAGAGAGAGGAAAAGAGAGAGAGAGAGAGAAGAGAAGAGAGAGAGAGAGAGAAAGAAAAAGAGAGAGAGAGAGAGAGAGAGAGGGAGAGAGAGAGAGAGAGAGAGCAGGAGAGAGGAGATAGAGAAATAGACAAATAGACATATAGATATACAGAAAGACAGGCAGACAAACAACCAGACAGATAGACAGGTAGAGAACAAACAAGAAAGAAAAAAAGCGAACAAAAATAAAAGGGAATATTGACAAATGAGAAAATAAAAGACCGGACGATAAAGGAAAATAAAAACCAACACAAAGCAAGTTATAATGCACAAAGAGAGGGACGCCGTTAATCAAACAACACATACATTGGTCTACAAAATAGGGATTTACAGTTTTCTCGATGCAATTAATTCGAATTTATGAAGGGAAAAATGGAATAAGACAGACATGTTACACAAACTACTTATGCAAAAATATATGTAAATACTTAAATACATTCAAAAGTCTATGTATAAAGATTTGAGTTTGTATATGGTCATGTCAGTGTATTCTCTCTCTCTCTCTCTCTCGCTCTCTCTCTCTCTCTCTCTCCTCTCTCTCTCCTCTCCCCCTCTCTCTCTTTTCTCCCCTCTCACCTCTCTCTCTCTCCTCTCCTTCTCCTCTCTCCTCTCTCCTCTCTCTCTCTCTTCTTCTCTTTCTCTTCTATCTTCTCTCTTCTCTCTCTCTTCTCTTTTCCTCTCTATCCTCTC
>NW_023642970.1:2500-9505 GCF_015228065.2 Penaeus monodon | reverse complement strand
TCCCTTTTTTTTTTAGATCTATTAGTTTTTTTCTATATACCCCTAAAATTTATATATTAAAATATATAATAATATATATATATATAATAAATAAAAAAATATTATTTTTTTAAAATATATTATATATATATATATATATATATAAAAATATAATAAATATATATATATATAAATAAATATAATATAATAATATATAATATATTATAATATATAATATTTATATATAATATATATATAATATTAAATTATATATAATATATAATATATATATATAAAATTTTAAAAATTTATATATATATATAAAATTTAATATATATATAGCGTTTTTATATGAAATTATAACATAAGCCCTTAAAATACAATATAATATATATTATATATATAAATATATATATATATATATATATAATATATATATATATATATAATTATATATTTTTTTATATATATATATTATATATATTTTAATATAAATATGGTATATAGATTATAGATATATGAAAATAAAGATAGAAGAAAAATTTGGTAAGGGCTATATGCATATATATTAATATATGAATACGCATATATATATATATTTTATATATATATTATATATATATTTTAATATATATATAATATGTGTGTGTGTGTGTGTGTGTGGTGTGTGTGTGTGATGTTATATAAATATATTATATAATATATATATATATATATATATAAAAATATATAAAAATGTATATATATATATAAGTATGTATACGTATATACAAATACGTATACATACTACACCACACCACACACACAACACACACACCACACACTCACACACAAAAACCACACACATTATATATATTTTAATATATTATATATATATATATATATATATATATATATAAAATATATAACATATTATATACACATAATTATATGTATTAAAAAATAAACACAGTGGAAAGAAAAGCTTTAAGATCGAGTTGTGGCGAAGGAGGTGGAGACGCCCACGGCGCTCAAACATGAGCATCCCCGTTTTGATGATGAAGCCTTATCAATATTAATATATATATATATAATATATATAATTATATATATTATTAATATATGGATATATAAGTAATATCAACGTATACATACACACACACAAACACACACAAATATATATATATAAATTAATATATAATATATATAATATATATATATATATATTATATATGTATATATAATATAATATATACATATATATGCAATAATATCTTCTTTTTTTAAGGTGGGGGTTTTCATTCTGAGCCGCCGGGCACAGCTTTGATACGAATTGTAGTTTTCATGTTGTAATGCCTTGGAGTGAGTACGTGGGGGTCCCCATTCCTTTTCCAGGGAAAATGCCGGTTTTTCCTTTTTTAGGTAATCTTTCTCTCTTTTTTATCGGGCAGGGGACCAGCACGCCTTTGGGCTTTTTGGCCACCCGTGGAGGTAGGCAATAAGGTGAAGTTCCTTGCCCAAGGGAAAAACGGCCGGCGGTGACTCAAACCCTCGAACTCAGATGCCGCCGTGGCATCTTGAGTCCACGCTCTAACCATTCGGCCCGCGGCCTTGGCGTTCAGGGGTTTCCATGTTTTTTCGTGGCATTTTCGAGCGGTGGTTTGCCTTTGCCTTCCGCCCGGTGTTTTATCGAGTCACCACTCTATTTCCCGGCATGATTGGGCTGGTTTGGCCCACCCAGTGGCTAGGCAGGCAATCGAGGTGAATTTCCTTGCCAAAGGGGAAAAAAAGCCCCGGGCCCGTGACTCGAACCCTCAAAATCAGTTCCCGTCGTGACAGTCTTGAGTCCGACGCTCTAACATTCGGCCACCGCGTCCCCCACATATATATAATATAATATAATATAAAATTATATATATATTAATATATATATAAAATGTATTTAAAAATTATGTATATAATATACACACACACACACACACACACACACACACACACCACACACATATATATATATATAATATTTTAATATATATATATAATATATAAAATGTGTGGTGTGTTGTGGGTGGTGTGTGGGTGTGCGTTTTATATAAAATATATATATATATATAATAATATATAATATATATTTATTAATATAATAAAATATATATATTTATATGTGTGTGTGTGTGTGTTGTGTGTGTTTGTGTGTGTGTGTGTCGGGTTGGTGTGGTTTGTGTGTGTGGGGGTTTGTTTGTGGTGTGGGTGTGTGTGTGTGTGTGTGGTGGTGCTAAAAAATACTATTAATTTAATTGGTAAAATCTTGTCAGTGCATTTTTGTCAGAGAACTGTAGACGAAGAAAAAATGTTAAAAATAACTTGGGGGGAAGCTCAGTATTCCTCTAGCCCTGGGTTTCTTAACCTGGGGGGTGCGTCCCCCTAGGGGGGTTAGTATATCCAAAGGGGGGCGCAAGCATTGGAAAAAAGGCTAAGTAATTTCCTTAGCGAGAGCAAAAATTTGGAAAGTTGAATTTATAAGCCACAATTTCATATCATTAACGAGCCCAAAGAACATTTTTATTTTTTTTTAAAAATTGGGAGGAAAATTTTTTTTCAGATGCAAGGGAGGCGGGAGAGAGGGCAAATTCCTAAAGGGGGTGTGGTATTTAAAAAGGTAAGTCCCACTGCTCTAGTCAAAAGAAGGGAAGGGACTACAAAAACTTTCCCTAGGGAGAACACAGGCAAAGCAAACTTTACATACATACTAGATATAGACAACAGACTGATAGAGAGATAAAAAAAGAGAAAAAAAAGGGGAGGGGGGGGGGGGGAAGGAGACAGAAAAACCCGGTAGATAGTAGATAAACACTTAAGTAGAGAGAGAAAAAGCTTTCGGATTTGCATGCCCCGCCTTGTCGTACATATATACTTTTTTAAAATGACAACCCCTTTTTAAATTTTTATTTTTTAATCTTTTGTATATATATAATGTGTGTATTATATAAATTAATATATATAATATAAATAATATAAATAATAAAATTAAAATAAATTTAAATGTAATACTATCTTTTTATCATCATCTATTATCTATCTATCTATAATAATAATAATATAATATATTATATAATATATATATAATATATATATATTATTAATACATATAACTAATAACTAATTTTTTGGTAGTAGTGTTTTTTATCAATATTAATTTTAAAAAACAATATTTTCACTATCATTATTAAAGCACTATATTTTTTTTAAAAAAAACTGCATAGATATTATCAAGAATTTATAAAAATTATAATCATTTAAATAAACAGTTTTTTAAAACACCCCTTACCAGAGTGATACTCATAAACACTTCCTTTGCGATAACAAAACGAGCGCTTCTTTCGAGAACGAGCCCAGAGAAAAGACGGGAGTGAAAAGCTTTCAGGGCCTTTTTGGGCCTAAACCTGAATTTCTCATCAGAATTTGGGGAGTCGACCCCGGGGCCCGGGAATATCGCATTTATACATACACACTCTCACCACATACACACATGCACACACAAACACCACACACACACACACACACACACACACACACACACACACAAACACATATATTAAACAAAATAATTATATATAATATATAATATATAAAATATATATTAATATATTTTATATAAAATTTTTTGGGGGTGGTGTGGTGTAGTGATATATATATTATTTATTTTTTCATGCGTTAATAAAATTTTATATAATATTTTATAATATATATATAATATATATATAATAAAATATAATTTTATACACACACCCCAAACCACACAAATTATATATATTATAATATATAATATATAATATTATATATAAATATTTTAAAATATAAATATACGCATGAATAAATAAAAAATATATATAACCATACACGCACACAAACCCCCTCTAAAAATATATAAACATATATATTTTTAATATATATATATAAAATATATATTATATATATGTTATATAAAAAAATGTGTGTGTGTTGTGTGTGGTGTGTGGGTGGTGTGTGTGGGGTGGTTTGTGGAGTGAGGGGTGTTTTGTGTGTGTGGGTGTGGTGTGTGTGTGTGTGTGGTGTGTGTGTGTGTGTGTGTGTGTATTTTACAAAAAAATAAAATTTATTATATATTATATAAAATTTTATATAAAATATATATTTTATATTAATTTAATATATAAATGTGGGGTTTTGGGGTTGGTGTGTGTGTGGTGGTGTGTGGTGTGTGGTGGTGTGTGTGTGTGTGTTATTATGTGCATGTATAATTTATATATATTTTAATATATATATATTATATATATATATATATATAATATAAAAATAAATAATATATATATATATATATAATATATTTTTTTTTTTTTTTTTTTTTTTTTTTTTTTTCATTTTTATATGATTATACAGAAAAATTTAAAAAAATATTTTGAGTGGAAATATATATAAATAATAATATATAGATTATAGACATAATTTTTTATAATATATATTATATATATATTTTTTTTTTTTTTTTTTTTTTTTTTTTTTTTTTTTTTTTTTTTTTTTTTTTTTTTTTTTTTCGTTTTGGCACAGCCGAAAACCCCCCCAATTTCATATCTCTGAGGTTTTTCCCTTTTATTCCCGTTCGAGTTTCCAAATCCTTTGGTGTTTCCGCCCTCCCTTTTTAAACCACAGGGCCACCACTGCCCTCTAAACCCCCCACACACCCCATACATACATACATGCATGAGCAGTACACTCGGGGAATGGCACTTTTTAAGGGTTCTGCTTGGTATGAGCATAAGCATGCCCCTTTGAATACTTGCCCTTGGGTTCTAGTGCAATTTGTTTCAGTTTTACCCCTTTTTCGTCTGTTTTTTTGCTTTTCTTATAAAGGCACAGGACACAGCCCAATCTACGCACTTTACAGTTTTACCATTTTTTTTTTTATGGGTTTTTAGCGCATAACGGACCTTTTTTATCGGATCTTTTTGGCACGTTCGTGTTTTCTTGTTTTTCCCTTCGTTTTTTCATTTACTATTTTTCCTACAAAAACCTTTACACGTACACACATGCACAGCAGAGTGAGATGAAACAGACAGAGATAAAACCCAACGCGCAGCCTTTTTTCAGCTATATAACCAGCGGCTGAGAGGGAGCCCTCAAAAACCCCCCTCAACCATGGTCGCCCGAGTCGCTCTCCTCCTCGCCTTCGTTGTCGCCGCCGTCAGTATATATTTTTGTTCCCCCTCTCAAGAACCAGCTTATAATAAAAATCACTCTTTAAGTTTTTGGGTTTCAAACATTCGTTTTCCAATGGAGATGGTAACGTATTAAATTTCCCCTGTAAATCGTCTAGGAGATATTTTTGGGATTTTTAGATCTTAGTTTCGTTTCTTTTTCCCTAAACAGAGCGGAAACCCCGCCGCGAGGGGAAACCATGGCATGGGAAATCCCCCCAAGGCCCCCCGTCGACCCCAGGGTTCCCGCAACCCCCCGGTCAGTCTTTTCCCAAAATTTTAATTCAAGAAGACCTCAATGTGAAGACCGTTCTGTGTTTATTATTCTCTCAGGAAGAAATGATATTAGTAATATTGTTGCAGGAACTGGGCGCCGTGGGCGGGGACCGAGGGGGCCTAACTCGTGGCCCCCCAGGTGGCTCTTTATCGACGACATGTACTTTTGGGCGGTTCCCCCCATCTCCAACGAGTGGGTCCCCCCACGGCGCTCACTGCAGGACGGGTGAGTCAGGTGCAAAAATACTGTCATACAAGGATTTTTCTCGCCGTTTTTCACGTACTGTGTAATCCCCCTTTGTATTCTTTTTGGCCGGCTTGTCGAAGGGTGATGGGCGCCCACAAAATCCGCCCAAACGAACCCACGCAGGTCTCCATGACTTCCACCGACTTCTTCACTCACGAGCACTGGAACTCCCACCGCTCCCAACGATCTTGCCCTCCCTCAGGCTGCCCAGCCCCCTTCAATTTAACGGTATCTACCAAAACCCCAAAAACGCCCTTTTCATTAAAAAGGGGTGAAATGACCCTTATTTTTTAATTTCTTCCAGCAAAAATTGATATACGCTGCATCTTTACAGAATACATTAAACGCCGTCAAGCTGTTCCTCCCACGTGGCTGTGGGAACCCCCGTACCCCCACAGGAGGGCCGCCCCCCCTGACAGTCCCGTAAATTAAAAAATTTATTTTTCCTCACTTCATTTTACTTAAACCGAGCATATTTTCAATGTTTTAAAAATTTAAACCAGTATCGACGATTATCATGCTGTCACGAGAACACCTCTCCTAAACAGGCTCCAACGGCATCTCCCCACGCCTTCGTCAGGTGGAGTCCCCATCATGGAACCGCCGATGCAGCGCCGTCTACGGCCACCTTGGGGGAAAGGGACGTCTGATCGACGCCGCAGGCGGAAAGGGAACCGCAAAAGTACGAGACTTTTCCTTTTTCCACTGGTCAAAAACATTTTTAAAACCACTAAAGGTTTGACAAGAGAAAGTAAGTTACTTTCAGTGAAAGTAAAATTTCCTTTTGCCTTTCCTCACCAGGGTGATTTGGCGGCCCCCTAACCCGAACGGCGTGACCTACGGATACCTTCCCCTCGGTTCCTCCGCCGGATGCAGGTGGGCTACCCTGACGCCTTAGCCGCGTCTTTTCTACCGGACGGATCGGACAAACCGGCATCACCCCCTGAGCAGGAGAGCCCGGGGCGCCCTTTTCCCTTTGCGTTTTTGTCCCTTCAGCGGATCAAAACGGACGGTGATACTTTGGGGGCAAATAAATCTCTTTGTCAATGCGATTTTCAATGTCCCTTTTATTGTCCCAGGATATGGTATTAGAAAATTTCCCTGTTTTCATTGTCTATTACTCTCATATGAACACAAAGAATAAGCATAAGGAATTTTATTGATGAGACCCTAAAATTGGCAGTAAGGAAGTTAATTGGTCACATTGATTTAAAAAGTATAATCATAAAAAATTTTGGGGCATGAAAAAAAAAAATTTTTTGTTCTCATAAAGGGGCTTGTATTTCCCAA
>NW_023642969.1:5000-7500 GCF_015228065.2 Penaeus monodon | reverse complement strand
AGATTATTTTCTGTGGTATTTTTTTTTTTATTTCCTTTTTTTAAGTTTTTAATTCTGTGTGAAAACATGACGATCGCTCCTCTGTAAATAATATTTATAGTGGTTAATCCATCTCCTCTTTTTTGTTATCACTCACTCTCTCTCTCTCTCTCCCTCTCTCTCTCTCTCCCTGTTGCATTCCCACAGCCACAGAATTCAACAGAGTTTAAGGTCAGCTTGAAGGACCTCACAGCTAACTCATCAGGCGTGTTTACGTGTGAAGTTATCTTAGATGATAACTTCGAGACGTTGAGAGAATCGGCCAACATGACAGTCATAGGTGAGCCAAGTTATGTGGTTTTATGTAGATGTTCACTACTAATTTCTCGACATATTATTTCGATAGGAAATAATATGTAATATATATTATTGCTATATTTCTTCTTTCCCGCTTTATCAATTCCCCCTTTTCTTCATTGTCTTTAGATCTTCACGTATGATTTGTTTTTCTTTTTTTTTGCATATTGTTTTCGTATTTCATGCATGATCTTAGATATTCACATATTTAGAATACATGGATATGTGTAGTAGTAGTATTCTGAAGGGTCTTTATTCATTTAATTATTTTTGTTTACGTTCAGTGTTTTTTTTTTTAATTCATGTAGTTATTTACTGGATAGTGTACGTAGTTCATTTACTCCCCTGTGTGCATTTTATTTTTGTACCTTCATTCATTTTAACACACACACACACACACACACACACACATACACACACACACACACACACACACACACACACACACACACACACACACACACACACGCACGCACACGTACACACATATATACCCACATATATTTAATATATATATATATATATATATATATATATATATATATATATATATATGTATATATATGATTTTTTTCCTTTTCTTTTCTTTCTTTTTTCTTTTTTTTTTTTGCATTGTTCATAAATATATTCATGTATTTATCCATTCATGTTTCAATAAGTTATTAATCACACGTACTTTACAGATCACACACAGAATTTAGTTTAATAAATTCGTTTTTTTTTTCAAATTCCGATATTGCAACTTGAAATTCTGACCCGCGGTTTCCTCAAAAAAAAAAAAAGCGGAAGAAAGATAACAATAAAGGGAGAAATAAGGAAGGAAGAAAGATAACGATAAAGGGAGAAACAAGGTAAAGGAAGATAACGAAAAGACAAGACATAAGAAGAGATAACAAGACTATAATGTGTGTTTTGCCTCTCCTTCGATGCACGGTGGCTGCAGCCTCGCCTGTCCCTAGCTGCCTACGCTGTTTGATTTCATTTATATTTCTGAGTCTTTTATTGCGTTGGTCTGCACACATTTCGTACCTATTGCCTTGGGGTTTCCTGTAAACATTTCTTAGAAGGAATGAGGCTTTCTTTGGGGGGAAAAAATATGGAGAGGAGAGAAAGAGAACGTTTTAAAAAATGGTGAAAAAAATGAAAGACGGGGAAAAAAAATTATATACACAGCCTCTTTTTCATTCTTTCTCCGGAAGTGTTCTTAGCCTTTCACCGAAATGTTCTCTGTTACGAATGCATAACAGCTTCTTCTCTCGACTCGATCTCAACTAATGCGCTTCTATCCAGCTGAGATTTACCTTACATATTAACACATTCCGTTTTTTTTTAGTTATTTTTTCTTTGTTTTTTTGGCCTGTCGGTCAGACCACAGCGCAACAGTTAACCTCGAGTGTTTATGATGAACCTGGGAGAAGGGGAGGCAATGTTTAGGGAAAAAGAGAAAGAGAGAGAGGGAGAGGGAGAGGGATAGGGAGAGAGAGAGGAGAGAGAGAGAGAGAGAGAGAGAGAGAGAGAGAGAGAGAGAGAGAGAGAGGGAGAGATAGATAGATAGGTAGATAGATAGAGAGAAGGAGAGAGAAAGAGATAAGAGAGATCGAAAAGAATACTAATTTCTTGTTCGTTAGACAAAAAAAAAAAAAAAAATATATATATATATATATATCATATATATATATATATATATATATATATATATATATATATATATATATATATATATATATATATTTTTTTTTTTTTTTTTTTTTTTTTTTTTTTTTTTTTTTTTTTTTTTTTTTTTTTTGTGTGTGTGTGTGTGTTGTGTGTGTGTGTGTTTTGCGTTAGCCTCTGTTTTAGAATATAGTAAACATTTATTTCATAACCTCTCTCCTTTTGTTCATGAACACAATTAGCAAATTGATTGCAAAGCGTTGATCAGAATTTTCAAGCATTTAGAATTAGACCCTGCATTGCACTGACACTCTTCAAAGATTTTTGAGGACTAATATAACACAGACGACGCTCATCATATACTAAAATATTACTCAGTATCCCATCACAGCAGTCACGATAACTAATGGAAATCACATGTTAAGCGTCATAGCACTATCTAACCCCGTCTGGACTGGATTTCCTTTTCCTCCTCTTTGCATAATCGAATTTATGTCATTATTATTATTTC
>NW_023642968.1:0-9506 GCF_015228065.2 Penaeus monodon | reverse complement strand
TATAAAAATTTTTTAAAAAAAATAAAAAAAAAAGAAAAAAAAAGAGAGAAGAGAGAAGAGGAGAAGGAAGAGAGGGAAAAAAGAGGGGAAAAGGGGAAAATGGGAAAAGAAAGAGGTAAAAAAGGGCAAAGAGCAAAGCAGAGGGGGAACAGGGGGGAAGGAAAGGGAGGAAAAGAGGGAAGGAAGAGGGAGGAAAGAGAAAAAAGGGAAAAAAAAAATTGCCAGTTTCAAAGACAACCAAAAAAAAATTTTATGGCCCTTTTGGACTCCCCTCCCTTTTTTTTAAAAAAAATTTTAGTCTTAAAAAACCCCGTTTTTTTTTTGCCTTGCACGGGGGGGGAAAAAACCCCGGCTTTTTTTAAAATGACACCAGGTAAAATCCTTGTAAATCAAAAATTTTCTGTTTTTTTTCAATCAAAAAAAATTAAAAAAAAAAAATTTCCGAGGCGTAAAAAAACCCCATCGGTTTGTTTTTTTCGAGTTTCTTTGGATTGGGGTTTTTGCTTAAGGTTCCCGGTTCGATCATAAATTATTTATTTTTTAATTTAATTTTTTAAATGGAATTATTGGTTTTGAAAAGGAAAAAATAAAGGGGTTTAAAAAACTACGTAAAATTTTTTTTTTTTTTTCCCTTTTTTGTTTATATATAATTTGTTTTTAACTTGAAGGTGTTAATGGGAAATTAAAAAAAAAAAAAAAAAAAACTTTAATATACAAATAAAATTTTTTCCCCTGACTCCCCATATAATTTTTTTTTTCCCCTTTTTTTGGGTTTTTTTTTTTTTTTTTTTTTTTTTTTTTTTTTTCCAAAAAATTTAAGCACGTAAGGCAGCATTTAAAGCATTTAAGCTTTTTTTAATTTTTCCCAAAAAAAAACCCCCCCTTTCCCTCCCCCCTCTTATCACGTGTGGGTGCTCCCCCCCGTGCCCCTTTCCGCAGTCCATCCCCCCCCCTTTTCCCCGCCCCTCCCAACCCTCCCCCCTTCCCGTCTCCCCTTCCACCCTTTGAACCCTTTTTACCCTAACCCCCCTCCCCCCCCCCCCCCCCCCCCCCAGAAATCCTTCCTCCGGGGCCCTTCCTTTCTTGGTAAAAACTGTTTAAACATTGCTTTTTAAGAAATTTTTTAAATAAAGGGATGTTTTAATTTGTTTTTTGGGGTGTCTGTTTTTTAATCGTTGGCCCCCCCCCCTGGCCCCTTTTTTTTGTTGTAAAACTGGCTGTCTAGAATTGTCTTTTTCAAAAGGCAGAAAAACCAGGGTTTTTTACAAGGGGGGAAAATAGTAAAAAAAAAAAAAACTTTGGAAAAGACCCCAATTACACAATTTAGGAAGCAAGTATAAAATAAGAAGAAGACCAGATTTTAGTGGGAACAACAGTTAGGCCCTCTAATTAATTTATTATATATAAATATATTATTATATATAAATTTATTAATCTTATTTAATATATAATATACATATTACAAATATACAGTTATTGAAATGGGTTACTTGTGTGGGGGGGGGGTTTGTGTTTTGGGTTGTGGGTTTTGGGGTGTGTGTTTGTTTTTTGGTTTGGTTGTGTGTTGGGTTGTTGTGGTGTGGTGGGGTGTTGGGTTGTGTGTTGGGTTGTGGGGTGTGTTGTGTGTGTTGTTTGTGGTGGGTGGTGGTGGTGGGTTGGGGTTGGTGTGGTGGGTTGTTGTGTGGGTGTGGTGTGTGTGGGTTTGGTGTGTTGGTTGTGTGGTGGCGGTTTGGGGGGTGGTGGGCGTGTGGGGTGTGTGGGTGGTTTTAATTGAATTTTTTTTTGAGCAGATGTAGGGTAAAAACAAAAAAAAACAACAATGAAAAAAATACCACCAAAACAAAAAAAAAAACAAAAAAAACCACAAAACCCCACCACACCAACACACAACCCCACACCACAACCACCACACACAACACAACCAAACAACCAACAACCAACAACACAACCCACACCACATTTTTACACCATAAAAACAAAAATAGATTTATACTACTAACTATGGGGTGTGGCGTTGTGGGCGTGTGGCGGTGGCTGTGGGTGCATGGTGGGCCCTGTGCAATGTGGCATGTTGTGGGCATGGGTTGTGCTGTGGCGTGTGCGTTGTTGCCGTGTTTGGGGGTGGGTTGCATGTCTTTTGCGTGTTTCCCATTTTGCCGTTGGGTGGCATGTGTGGCATTGTGCGTTGTGGGTGTGCATGTTGCCTGGTTGTGCCGTGTGGTGGTGTTGGTTTAAACGTTGCGAGTGGGGGTGGTGTTGTGGGGTGTGGCGGGGTATAGGGGCATTCCTACTAAAATTTTTTTTTTTTTTTTTCGCATAATCTCTAATATGCATAACCACTTTACATTGCAAATTACTTAAAAACCATGAGACTAATTTTTTTTTTTTTTCATATTAATCAGCATTTTAACTTTAATATTTGCAGCTGGGCCTTTTTTTTTCCTACTGTTTTTATTCCGGGAAAACATTTTCACACAAATGAAAAAAATAAAAAACTCCTTCTTTATGTGTATTATTTCTTTGGCAATTTTTCAAACGTTGGCAAACTGGAATCTGGAAAAGGGACTGAGTGGAAATTTGTGGGTTTTTTTTTTGTCCGGAAATCCCCAAAATATTTGATTTAAAAAAAAAATAAAAATTATGTTAAAAAAATTTTACTGTTTCCTTAAATAAAAGAAAAAAAACTTGTCGCTTCTCGTTACGGAAATAAAAAAAAAAACCCACAAATTCGCCGCAAAACTTTTTCCAAAAAAAAAAGCCTTGTGGTTTTTTCCCCCAGTTTTAGGTCCGGGCCAAAAGGTTTTGCCACGGTTCGGCTTTAAAAAGCTAAATTTTTAAAAAATTTAACCTGGACAATCCTCTTTTTTGGGACTGCCTTTCCTTTAAAATTCTATATCTTAGGATATATTTATGCTTGGGGCGGGGGCAATTTACTTTTGGCACAACAAGCCCATTGTTAAAAAAAAACAAGATTGTTTTAAAAAAATAATTGCGGACTTCTAAATGGATATAAAAGTCCCACCCGAAAGAAAAAAAAAAAAATTGAGTGGGGTTTTACTTTTCTTCTCCAAAAAGCCACTTTTTTTTTAACTGGTTTTTTTTCCTAAAAACGGGTTTGGTTTTTAGCATTGTTTTTTTGTTATAAATTTAATAAGTAAAAAACTATAGGGAAAACCAGAAAGGCAGTTTTTGGTAAAAACAGTGGCGATCTTTACCACCACCAGTAAAAGCCAAAAAACCGTTGGAAAAAGCAGTTTTTTTTACCCTCGGGATAGGCATTATAAATTTGATTATTGCCCATAACTTCTTTGCGGGGCCCATTTTTTTTTTCGGCTGGGTTTCCCGGGGGGAAAAAAAGTTAAAAACTGATTTGGATGATTGTTCCATTTCTGGTCAAAGGGGGGGACTTGAGGGCAAAGATGTGGTTCCCTGACGTTTTCTTGTTCCTGTGGTCTTCTGTAACCGGTTTTGGGGTTGGGAGGCCACAAAAAAGGGCCCTTTCCTCGTGTTGTGGGGGGTATGGGTCTGGGGAAAGGCCACCCCCCCACCCGCAACAACCACCCACCCCACCCACGGAGATCCCTGATTGGAAAGTTTTTTCCAGTTTTTGATCTGAAGTGAAAAGCAAGGCGGGCGTGTTTTTTTTTTCTTCTGTGGTCTTGAATGTTCCAACATTTTTAAGGGAAAACGGGGAATAGCTGTAAAAATTGGTAGTTTATTGTTTCAATTGTTGGGTATGGAAAGAGAAAGGCGGGGCCAAAGTTTGGTAAAAAAGTTAAAAAAACAAATTCCAAAAGGGGATTTGGCAAAAAGGGGGACGGGGAAGGTTTAAAAAGAGGTCCGGCGGTGGGGGGCGGGTTTCATTAAATTGCTAACCCTTGGGGGGCCGAAAAACTTTTCTGGAAACTCCCACTTTGTTAAACGTTTTACCCAGCCAACCAAATTATTATAACCTTAGCCCCACCGATTCATTTTATTAAAGGGCTGAAACAGTTCCGATTGCATTTCAGCCCCCTAAGCAAAACAGCCACTGGCGAAGCGCCCTCTTCCCCAATTTCCACAAAATAGTAAATTCCCGGAGTGATTTTTCCAAAGACGGGAATAGAAGTGGAAAAATTAAACATTTTTTTTCCCGGCCGGCGTGGTGGAACGAGCCCCCTCCCGGGCCGCGCAAGCCCAGCAAAACAGCCGGGGGGCAATCGGTGGGCCGGGAAAGGGTAGGCCCTCATGGCAGGGCCCCGTCGGAGGGCAAATTCCTGTAAACTTTCCCGTAATGTCCAAAGTGGGATATTTTTTTATTGCCAGGGCCCGGCACGTGGTCCCCCCCCCTTTTTTGCCTTGTTTTTCATGTAATTTTGTTTTTGGTTTTTTTGTTTTTTTTTTTTTTTGTTTTTTTTTCTTAACTTGGATGTTTTTAGCTTTACTCCTTTGTGGGTTTTTTTATAAGAAAGGTAAAAGGTCAGTTTTTTTTTTTTTTTTTAAAGAAATTTTTTGTGAAATGGCATTCCAAAAAAATAATAATGTTATCCCCATGGAAAAACTTGCAAGGATAACGCCCGATCAACCACACACAAAGCCCATACGTGTGTGGTGTGTGTGGTGTGTTGGGTTGGTGTGGTGTGTGTGGGTTGTGGTGTGTGTGGTGGTTGGTGGTGTGTGTGTTGTGGTGGGGTTGTGTGTGTTGGTGGGGTGTTTGGTGTTTGTATATTATAATATATATATATATATATTAATATTAATAATATATATTATATATAATATATATGCATTTATATTATATAATAATAATAATTATATATATTATTAATATCATTTTAATTATATAAATATATTATATATAATATTATATATATTATTATTGCAATGTGTATATTATTAAATATAATATATATTATATAATATAATATAATTTATATAATATATATAATATATATTATTATATATGGTATATATATGTTGGTTATAAAAACCTAAATATTTAAATTGTATTATATTTAATATATTATATAATATATATAATATATATTAAATAATATATAATTATAATATTTTTAATAATATATTATATAATAATATTATAAATATATTACTTAAAAAAAATAAACATATATCACCACAAACAGAATTTTATTAATATATATAATTAATATATAATAATAATTAATATTATAATTAATATATAATATTAATATAATATTATATATATTATATTATAATTAATATATATTAAACTCCCACCTCAATATAAATATTATATATATATTATATAATAATATATATATAATATATAATATTATAATATATAATATTATATAATATTTTATATATACATTTTTTATATATTAAATAATATTTTAACACCACACACCACACCCCAACATTGTTAATATATATAAAAAATATATACAGAAAGAAAACGAGAAAAGAAAAGAAAAAAAGAAAAGAGGAAAAAAAAAAAATCTTTATATATCTATTTCTAACAACCACATTGATATAAATATAATTTATACATATTAAAATAATATTATATATATATATATAATAATAATATATTTTATTATATAATATATATTATATTATAATATTATTGTGTGGGTGTGGTTGGTGTGTGGGTTGTGGTTTGTGTGGGTGGTGTGTGGTGTGGGGTGGTTGTGTGGTGTGTTGGGGTGGGTGTTTGTGTGGGGTGTTTGTGGTGTTGTGTGTTATTTTATATATATGTATATATATACACATAATATATGTGGTTTATATATTTATTTGTGGTGGGGGGTGTAAATATGTACATATAAAATTTTTTTATATATATTATATATATATATATATATTATATATAATAAATATATTTTATTATTAAATTATATTTATGTATATATATATATATTAATTATATAATATATATTATATATAATATATATATTAAATTATATTATATAAAATATATATGGTTTGTGGTGTGTGGTGTGGGTGTGTGTGTTTGGTGTGTGTGGGTATGTTTTGGTTGGTGTGTGTTGGTTGTTTTGTGTGTGTATGTAATGGATGAATTGAAACTGCCAGACTCACATCTGGTGGCAGAACAGTTTTTTTTGTTCCCCCGGCGAGACATTAGCTTTGTTCAGTGCGGTATCCGGCTGTGACCGAGCTGGCGACGAGATATCTGTCGGCCCCCATCGCTCGGGAGCTGATTTCCAGCAGCGAGAACAACCCCCCTCCTTCTCCGGGGGACTTTTGGCTAGGTCCCCAGAGGAACTGAGGGGATTTTTCTGGCTCTTTTGGTATCAGCGCTTCCAACCCCGCAATCGCTGGGACATGGTTATAGCGATACGGGTACTGTGGGCCAAGGGAGATGGACCCACATTTTCTTGTCCACCACTCGATGTAGGAATTTTTTCCCAGAATTTGCAGGATTTTACCCGGAGTGGCCGAGTTCCCTGTGGCCACTGAAACCCATTAGGCTGGGTTTTGGGCTAACCCTAACAAGGTCCCCCACTTTCCAGAAACTCCCGTCCCCGTCCCCTCCCAGTGGCCACTTCTTGGGGTGTTTTTCACTTGGACAGACTGAGGGGGAGGGGAGTGGGTGGGCCCGGAGGCTTCGTCCCACGGCCCAAGTCTCTGGTAAGGTTTCACAGAAACTTGGAAAAAAATCTGACAGATTCCAGTTTTGCTCCCATTTCTTTTTTTTTTTTTTGTCTTTTTGGTTGTTTTATCACTGGTAAATATTCCCGCTTTGCCGGCGACTTTCCCGGTGTTTTGTTCGGAGGCAGCAATTGGTAAGATTTACGCAGAAATCTTTAAAACATTTTTTTGGGTCACCAGGTATTTGCAATTGCTCCCCTTATTTTTTTTTTTTTTTGGTTTTTGCATTGGTTAACCATTTTAGCATTAACTTTGTGTCCCGCACCCTTTCCCCCTCTACTCGCATTTTTCATCTTCCGGCTATCCTTGCCTTCTCTCCTTTTTTTGTTTACCCGATTTCCCTCTCCTCTTTAATACCTTGCCCTCCCCCCCTCCCCTCCTTCCTTCTTCCTCACCCCTTCCCTCCTCTCCTCTCTTTTCCTTTTTTCCCTCTCCCTTCCTCCCCCTCCCTCCCTCTTCCTTCTTTTTCCCCCTCCATCCCCCTCTCCTTTCCCTCTTTCCTCAATCCCCCCCCCCTCTCTCTTTTTCCCCTCCTCCTTCCCTCTCTCCTTTTCCCCCCTCCCCCCTTTTTTTTTTTCTCCTCATCCCCCTCCCTCTTCCCCTCTCTCTTTCTTTTTCCTCACCCCCTTCCTCTTTCCTCCCTTTCTTTCCCCATCCCTTCCCTTCCCCTCCTCTCCTCCCTTTTCCTCCCTCCCTTCCCTTCTCCCCTCTCCTTTCCTTCATCTTCCCCCCATTTTTTTTTTCCCTTCCTTTTTCTCCTCTTCACTCCCCCTATTTCTTCCTCTTTTCCCAAATTCTTCTTCCTTTTTCCTCCCCTCCTCCTTTTCTTATTCTTTTCCTTCCTTTTCTTATTCTTCTTTTTTAAACACAAAAAGGAAATTCGAATACGGGAAAAACGGAAAAACAAAAAACAAAAAAAAAAAACAAAACAAAAAAAAAAACACAAACAAAAGATAGTTTTCAGGAAAACATTTTTCATTTTTGAACTGTGGGGGCTCCCTCAAAGGGGGGGGGGGGGGATGAGGTAAGAATAAAAGGGGGGGGGGGGAGAGAGGGAATCAATCTGCCCCAAAAATCCTTAGTAATTTTTTTGCTAAGAAAAAACGCAAATCAGAATTATTTCCCTACCCATAAAAGAAAAAAATTTGGTATTACTGGTTAATATGAATTTTTATTTTTCCTTTTTCGCCCATTTTTTTTCTCCAGGGAGGGATTTATTTCCGTCCCCGTTAAAAACAATTAAAATAAAAATGAATTGTTTAATATCGCCACTTTCAATAAATATATTATATACAAAATGGAAAAGGGCGGAGAAAGGGGAGGGGCCGGGGAGAAATTTTGCCTTTGAAAAATTAAAAAAGGGGTTGTCATGAGAAAAAAAAAAAAAAAAAAGTCCCGAGAAAACCCGGCCTTAAGAAGCTTGCAAAAAAACCATTGTTCATCAAAAAAATGCATATCTTTTTAAAAAAAGAAACCCCGAGTTTTAAGAACCATGGGCGAACAAAATACCTAAAAACTAAGACTCTTTTTATCAAAAACCAAAAAAGGGAAACTCTAACATTAAAAAAAACATGGATAGAAATTGAATATCTATGTACAAATTTTTAATAAAAACAAAGAAATTCTTCCCTCGTTTAGTCTTGCATTCGATCAAAAAACCTCGAACCTTTCGACCAAAAAAAAAAGCAGTCGTTTTTTTTTTTTTTTACATTTTATCAACATCTATAAAATCTCTAAGGCCCTTAAAAAAAAAATTTATTTTTGCATGTTTCCCAGTATTAAAAAAGAAACACGGTAGTTTTTTTTTTGAGCGAAATATATGTATAGCCCTACCGTAGTTTTAAAATCACAACAAGAGAGGAAATGGCGCATACCTATATGACTTTTTCCATGCAAATTTTTTTTTTCTTTGATTTTTTTCTGTTAGCTTGTTGTTAAAAATAAAAGATAAAAAAAAAAAAAAAAAAAAAATTACGAATTCCATTAATTTTTTATAAAAAACGTGTTTCTAACTAAATCGGATATTTATTTTTTATTTAAATAGAAAAACAAGATTATTGATTTATTTGGAGGTTCCAATCCTGTTTTGGTTTTGCCATTTTTTTTTATTTTTCTGGAAGAAAAAAAAACGGCTTTCTTCATTTTTCAAAATGATACCCCACTAATTACATTTTTTAGGAAAAAGGATGGGAATGGGGGGGGGGAACCTGGGAGGGAGGAGGACTCTCTCTCTTCTCTTCTCTTCTCTCTCTTTCGCGGGTTTTTTCCTTTCTTTTTCTCTTTCTGTCTCTTTTTCTCTCTCTCCCCTTCTTCTCTTTTCTCTTCTTCCTCCCCAAGGCTGTTTTTCCTTCCCAGGCAGTAAAAAATAAACACATTGGAAATTTCAATTAAACCAAAAAAAAAAAAAAAAAAAAAAAAAAGGGGAAATTAAATTTTAAATGGGGAAATTAAAATAGGGAAAAATAAAAAACTTTTAAAAAAAAAAAAAATACCAGTGTGGCATAATTAAAAAAATGGGAAAATTACAAAAAAAAAATTTAAAAAAAAAGTTGGTGAACAAACAAAAACGGAAAGGGGCAACTAATGAGGATCAGATGCAAAGGGGATTAAAATAGGGCAATAAAATATCAAGTACTTGGGCATTTTAAAAAAATTAAAAAGGGTACAACATTGGAAAAAATAATCTAACAAATAATAGATATGAATTATTTCTTGATTTACCTAAACAATAAAATAGATTTTATGTGGGAATAAAAAAAAATTTTAGGGAAATTTTACAATTTACTAAAAAGTTATCCTGGAAAAAAAAATCAAAAAAAAAAAAAAAAATGGGTTTTAAAAAAAAAAAAAGGTGTGTATAAAAAAGCATTTAA
>NW_023642966.1:37500-39287 GCF_015228065.2 Penaeus monodon | reverse complement strand
GTATTATGTATGTCTGTATGTTTATCAGTATATATAAATATTATAGATGTGACAGATAGTAGGAGTGTAGATATAGATAGATCTACAATACTCTCTATTTAATATATTGTATTTTTTTATATGTGTGCATTTTATATATATATCATATACATTATATAAAATAATATGGGTATATATAGTACCTATATATAAATAAAAAATATATAGGTTTTATTTATTTATAGTAATATATCTAATATAATTATATGTATATTAGTTTATATAAAATAATATATTAATATTAATTATATATATATATATTTATCTATTCTATATCTATTCTATCTATCTATATATATACATATTTATAAAATTTTTAATATATATATATATATATTATATAATAATTAAAATTTTAATGTTATATATACATACCCCATATCATATAAAAATTATTGTATTAAAAAAATGATAATGGTAATAGATAATGATGATAGATACCATATAAAATATAAAAAATATATAGGTATAATATTATGTATATGTAAATATCTATATATAATTATATTTTAATTGTTTATATATAATTTATCTTATCTATATCTATTATCAAATTATATTACATATATTATATATATATATATATATATTATTATATATATATATATGCATTATTAAAAATATATTTTAAAAACTAATATACATATAATTATATATGATATATTTTTATTAATTTATTATATCTATATCTACTATCTATCTATTATATCATATATATATATAATATATATATATATTTATTTATATATATTATATATATTTTTATGTATTATATGCTATAAAAAAAAAAAAAAAAAAAAAAAAAAAAAAAAATATTATAATAATAATATATATATATTAATATATATATTATATAAAATTTTAATATATATTTTTTATTTATATATATACAATCCTTGCATATAAAAAATTATATGTATTTTATTATATATTATTAATATATATATATATTATAGATGATGATAGATGATATGATATGATATAAAGATTCCATATACTATATAAATATATATCTATATATATATATTTGTAAAATTATATATATATATATATATATATATATATATATATATATATATATATATATATATATATATATATATATTCCCCATCAATAACGTATCTCTGTTTAAAGCACCGAGACCTCTCCACCATCCTTCCCCACTAAACTCGTCTTGCGTTTTTTCTTTCGACTTGCCCCATCGACACCCCATAATATCTTTGAGTTGTCGCTCATCTTGTCTTTGGTTTCCCTATAATATTATATAATATTATATTAATATATATAATATATATATATATAAAATATAAATATATATGTATATATATATATCAAATTATTATATATACATATTAAAATTTAATATATTTAATTTATATAATATAATATTATATATTTATATATTTATATTTTTGTATAATTATACACACGTATATGCACCTTTTTAATATATATATTTTTATATATATTAATATTTATATATAATATATAATATATATATATATTATAATTATATATAATAATATATAATATATATAGTCTTTTGCATGTATATATTACATCGTATATATCCCTTTGTAAAATATCAATAATACTATTTATAATATATAAATAATATAATATATTATATATATATATATAATATATTATATATTATTATTGTGGTGTGGTCTGCAATCCAGAGATGGGGGCACACACTCCATTCACGCGCTTTAGTTTGTATGGCCCGCGTTATCCGGTCCCGCTT
>NW_023642966.1:20000-22500 GCF_015228065.2 Penaeus monodon | reverse complement strand
CCTAATTTTTAGCAAACGATGGTAATAGAAGGGTTAAATCCGAACCCATAAAGTGGGTACTCATCGTTTACAATTAACAAAATCATCTTAAGAGAACTTTCCCCTCTAAAAATTCATATTATTATAGCTGAGTTTTTCTTAATTTTTTGTACTGTTTTCAAAAAATCCCCCCAAGAAACGTCATATCCTGGGAGACTCAATGCTCGGGGGGGGGCAACCGACTCAGGGCCTCCTGTTGGATGCTTTGGGTTTGGAAAGACAACAAAAATGGGTAGCCCCTGCTGGATTTCTGCTCCTACAAGGGCTCGGTGCCCTACCCCTATTTCCAGGTCAACCCACTAACAAGGTTTTTGGCATCATCCACTAAAGTTTGGGCATCAGCTGGCACGATCTATGATGTACAACATCAAGTTTGTGCACTCCCCGCACATCCCACAGCACAGACTGCAACACTGACACTCTCTCGTCTGCGCAAGACAGGCTCCATCCTAAAAAACTCCAAGCTTCAAAGGGAAAAGCAAACCTTGCATCAAACACCAGCATGCACTTCTAGAGAAGTTGAGGAATTTGACAAATCCTCCAAGTCGTCGACACCAGGCTGCTCTGCCTCAGGGGGCCATTCAAAAACACCTTTGCAATTTTTTTGGGAAAAAAGACCCAAGAAAAACGACTAGTTCGATGTCAAGTCCAGAAATGTCCCCAGTCTTGATACAAAGTGGCGCCCTTACTAAATAAAAGCGCTCCTTGGTGAAAAACCCCTCAAGCATCAGAGCAGCCAGAAAGAAAATGCAACAGCTGCAAGATTGCAATGAATACTGCAACAGCTCAGCGCCTCCATACAGCCTGCAGTGCCGCGGGCAAATCAGAGGATGTACGAGGCATCAAGACGCTCTGGGGCCCAACACGAGAAAAAACACCACATCAAGACCCCAGTGGGGGGGTGATCACGGACAAGGGAAAGCAGAGGGAAAGGGGGGTTTGGAGCAAAATCAGAGCTCACCCCAGAGAACACAGTCCCCCCTCGCTTTTGATGCCTTTGAGCTTCGTCATCGGGGAAATTTAATGCAAACCCAAACCCCTTTCCCTGAACCCTGCAAAGAAAATGACAGCTTAGCCAGCACAGAGCACCGGGTACCTAGGCATTCCCCAGAATCTCAATGCTGAAAAAAAGGGGTTTCAGGACGCTATAACAACTACGAGGTATCTTTTCCCTGAGCTCATGGGAAAATCACACCCATGTTGTGTTGTGGCCCCGAAATTGTGGGCGTTTTCCCCCCGAGTCACAGTGCGATTTCCCGAGCTAAAGGGTTCAACAGGGGGACATGCTTTTCTCCCTACTCAATTCGGGGAGAAATGCAGAAAAAAACCAAACCCCCCTCTACATACCCCTTCATAACGAAAACCCTTTTCCCCAACAGGGGGGAAAAGGCTTTTCTCAACTCCCAAAGATTGGTTCCCCCCAAAAAACTCCCGTTATCAATTTTTTCATGAGAATGAAAAAAAAATCCAGTGGGGCACACATCCAATCATTTGACATCAAGATGGAGTAAAGGGGAAGGATGGGCCCTCGCTCCCTCCCTTTTTGGGCATCTTTTCCCCTGCTCTAAAGCATGTTTTTTGGAAGCAATAGAAGGAGTTCCAAACGCAACAACCCGATGGTCGTTTTTTCAACCTACTGGTAAAAGAAAAAACAAATGTGATGGAGAAAACAATTAGGGACAGCTTTTGCTGCTGCTGCTGCTGTCCTTCGCAACTAGCAAGAACTCCGGCCTCATGGATTTTTTTTCCCGGGCCCTGCAAAGACTTCAAAAACTGTCTAAAAAGGGCCCAAACGGCTGAGTCGGATGTGGTACTGAAACCACCCAATCGCATGATGATCCAATCGAAGTCGTACCAGAAAATACCTGGGATCCATCATCGTGACAACCTGTTTTTTGATGCCGAGATCAAAAAGCGCATGGGCAAGGCTGCTGCGACCTCGGGGCCCCTCCCCAAAAACCGTGTCGGGAAAACCCCCAAAGCTGAAAATTTCCCAAACCCAAATGTCGTGTACAACCCCGATAGTCAGAAACTTCCTTAGGGCGGGAAAACATGGACAACATACTCCAAACGGAGCGCAAATGAACAGTTTCCCATTGAGCTCTCTCCGTGCACCCTCGGACCCACGGGAGTGACAAATTACCAACATCCGGGTCCTCCGGTGCGGGTTTCCATTTTGTCACACTACTCAGACAACCAGCCCCCCGAGGGCTCGGCCATGCGAAATGGAGATGGACCTTTCCCCAAAGGTTTCCCCTCTATAGCGAATTCCCTCCGGCAAGGGCTTGGCCCCCCCCAACTAAAAAGGGTCTGAAGCGTGACAAAGCCCGGACATTATACAGAAAATAGGAAGAGGGACCGCGACCGCAGAAAATGGCGCAGTGTTCTTCACAAACATCTGAAGTCGGTGAAGAAAAGATCCACACCCCGAAAACGAAAAGAGACCCAAGGGGAAAGGCAT